>NW_026875132.1:0-102382 GCF_032173495.1 Musca vetustissima
ATCGACTCGAAAACAAAAACACAAAAAAAATTAGTTTTCGGTCCACTTTATCCCAAAATTTTTATCTGATCATCAACGAAAATTATAGGCGTTGTCCTTGACCATAGATGGATCCTCATGGAAAATTACAAAGCGATCAGCGCTATATTTCCCTCTAGTGTGGTAATAGGTTACTAAATAATATATAAATACGTATCCGCCTGTAAATATTTAATTTACATACGACAATATAATTGGTATCAATTTAAAGGTCAACCACTCCTCTTCGATACACTGTCAACTTTTCGGGTCTATATCCTTCACGAATAAATATATACGCCATACAATACCAATTTGTAATTTTTCACACAAAAGTCCGGGTCCATTTGACCCGCTAAATATTGACCGATTTTTATCAAAACATTCTTGCTCTTTGGCCCAATCCCCTTCTCCATGCAAAAATTCGCGGTGTTTGGGCCATAATTGCAGCCTCTGGAGCGACCAGAAAACCCGATAAAAATAAAGTTTTTGGTCCATTTCATCACCTAAATATTTTCCAAAAACAATAGGGGTCTTCATTGGCCAGAACTCATCCTACATGCAAAATTTCGTGAAGATTGGTCCATAACTGTGGCCTGTATCGTGTTTACAAATTATAATGGACAGACGGACGGACGGACACACATGTCTAGATCGACTCAGTCGAGATATGACGATCGGTATACTTAAAGGTGGGTCTAGAACCAATATTTCGCGGCGTTACAAACTTTTGGGGCTGCACAAAGCTATATTACCCTGACAACATAGTTGTGTATGGTATAAATATTGAACATTTTGACACTTTGTGCGGGAGGTACCAGAATGAGTGGACCTCTTGGTCACATCTAGTTTGTGCAAAGGTTGGTTCAAATTAGACATTCCATTCGCCTGATATTAGATACATAAATATGAAAAATGTAGACCATTTGTGTGGGAGGTACCAGAAGGAGTGGACCAATGGATCCCATCTTCGGACTTGATCTAGGCTTGGTAATGATAATAGGTTGTGCAAAGTTTGGTTCAAATCGGATTCTTCAATCGCCTGATATTGAATTTATAAATATTGAAAATTTCGATTATTTGTGGGGGAGGTACCAGAAGGAGTGGACCAATGGGTCCCATCTTCAGACTTGGAAAAGATAATAGGCTGTGAAAAACTTAGTTCAAAATATTTGATTTATAAATATTGAAAACGTTGACCCTCTGTGAGGGTGGTACCAGAAGGAGTGGGCCAATGTGTCCCATTTTCCTACTTGATCTAGGCTTGATAAATATAATAGGTTGTACAAAGTTTTGTTAAAATCGGATATTCAGTTTTGATGTTGTTATAAAATTAATTTTTAGTACAATTTTGACCATTTTGTGACCAGAAGGAGTGGACCGACATTTTCCATCTACGAACCTAAACTAAGTTTGGAAGAAATATTAAGATGTGCAAAGTTTGAATGAAATCGATTCCCTTCGAAAGTTAGATTTACACAAATTTATCCCATTATACGCAAACGACTCTAAACTTGCCTCAATGAAATGCAATTTAGCATAGGTTCCACAAACGTCTAAAGAACACATATTCAAGTTCGTTCAATTTAATGTCAATGTTCTTTCGAAAAGCCGACGTCTGTTATATGTAGACATATGTAGAATATACCCAAAGTGATGAAGGGTATCATATAGCGGCCCAGTTCGACAACATCACCTTTTAGGACTATCATGACCGCGGATTTTTTAAAGAATATTCATTCCTATTCCAAGTCTTCTAAAACTTAAATATTATTTTCTTCTCCCCCTTGGCATTTTCACAAAACCTGCTGCAATTTACCCAATAACTCCCATATAACACCATGAACCATATCTATTAGCGAAGAAATTGTGTTGGCGTTTTCATTGAACTTGCAAATGATGATTGGAACAACAGACGGAGGAGTATTTAGCGTGATAGAGTTGTGACACATATTCATACTTAGTATACTCGCCATAGCAGTTTTGTATGTACCTATATATGGTCGACAATCACATCCAATCGTTTAAATTGAGATCACATTTATGATACGACGAAGGCGAATATAATTGACAAATTGAAAGAGACGATAGACGGAGGACAGACAGTCGAATCAAACAGACATTTAAGCGGACATGCAAATGAATTTAAAATACTTTGCAATTGAATTGAATTTGAATTTTCAAGAGGACAGCTATGTGCTTCCTATAGACGTAGTGGAATGAATGAATGTATGAATAACGGAATGGGAGGTGTGTGTGTGTTGGGGTTACCCATGGTAATAACGTCAACGGCGTCTTCCAAACGCCTTTTCAAGTGCTGGCAATGCATTTGGTGGTCTTGTGGCGTCTCAAGTGCAGACTCAACTCAGCTCGGTGTGTCCACAGTTCCAGCGACACCCAGCCATCAAATGATCTGTGTAATGATGAAGACTTGGTACGATGCCATACCATATGGGAAGCTTTCTCCATAGATGTCTATGGTATATGCAGTGATATTGTCTTCTTCTTTTTTCCTCCGTGCCTCCTCGTGTATGTGAGTCCGTTCATCATAAATTTAAAATTTTGTTATTATTAATTATAAGACGTTGTAATATTGGGGATAATCCGTTGCTATAACTCCATAAATTGCTTGTAATACCATTTGATTTACGTCGTCGAACATCTTAGGCTTCATCTGGCATGGCATGGCACTGCATCGACGACATGGACAAGGCGGAGTGAGTGCATTCAGGTGACGGATTAACTTGTTCAACAATATTAATTGTTATAATTTCCATTTGAAAGAAAAATCAATTCCGTTCTTGATGTTTGAAGATTATTCAAATGAATGACCAACTGAATGGCCATCCATCCATGCATGGGATAGAGTCATGAGATTCTATGTTTACCAAAAAAAAACTAACAACAACAAATATTATTTTTTGTAGTGTTTTAATGTTTGGAAATCAGGTCAAAATGCAAAGAACGTGATGTACGTTAACTCTTTGACTTTTTTTCTATAGAAAAAAAATAAAAAGACCTCAGTCTTTGATTTTTTTCTATAGAAAAGAGTTCTTAATTGACAAGGCAATTTGTCATATGCTATTTTTCACTGGAAAAATGTAAATTTTTCTATCTAAAAAAAATTCGAAGACCTCAGTCTTTGAACTTCAATTAGTTTTTTTCTATAGAAAAAAATTCGAAGACCTCAGTCTTTGACTTTTTTTCTATAGAAAAAAATTCGAAGACCTCGAAGAGTCTTTGACTTTTTTTTTATAGAAAAAAATTCGAAAAAAATTCGCGTCAGTCTTTGACTTTTTTTCTATAGAAAAAAATTCGAAGACCTCAGTCTTTGACTTTTTTTCTATAGAAAAAAATTCGAAGACCTCAGTCTTTGACTTTTTTTCTATAGAAAAAAATTCGAAGACCTCAGTCTTTGACTTTTTTTTTCTATAGAAAAAAATTCGAAGACCTCAGTCTTTGACTTTTTTTTATGAAAAAAAATTCGAAGACCTCAGTTTGACTTTTCTATAGAAAAAAAAAATTCTATAGAAAAAAGATTCGAAGACCTCAGTCTTTGACTTTTTTCTATAGAAAAAAAATTCGAAGACCTCAGTTGACTTTTTTTCTATAGAAAAAAAATTGAAGACCTCACTTTGATTTTTTCTATAGAAAAAAAATTCGAAGAGGGTCCTTCGAATTTTTTTCTATAGAAAAAAAATTCGAAGACCTCAGTCTTTGACTTTTTTTCTATAGAAAAAAATTCGAAGACCTCAGTCTTTGACTTTTTTTCTATAGAAAAAAAATTCGAAGACCTCAGTCTTTGACTTTTTTTCTATAGAAAAAAAATTCGAAGACCTCAGTCTTTGACTTTTTTTCTATAGAAAAAAATTCGAAGACCTCAGTCTTTGACTTTTTTTCTATAGAAAAAAAATTCGAAACTTTTTTTCTATAGAAAAAAATTCGAAGACCTCAGTCTTTTTTTCTATAGAAAAAAAATTCGAAGACCTCAGTCTTTGACTTTTTTTCTATAAATTATTAATATTCACCCCTTTTTAGGGATAGTCCCCTTTTACCTACTTTTTTATATTTAAATAGTTATATGATTTGTTCTGTGTGTTGCGGTTGGGTAGTCGTTACGGGGAATAGTCAATTTTTACCCTACAAAGACTATTTAGCCATCTGTTGTAAGCATTCCGCCTTCTAAATATATTGTGATAAAAAAACTCAAACATGACTATAATGAAATATATCGGCAGACATTTAGGCATCTCCTCAATATAGTGATACCTCTTGAAGGAATGAATTAAGATAAACAATTAAAATATTGGGTTCAAAATTGGCATATACCGGTCATTAATTAGACATAGCCCTAATACAATGATCTCCCCAAATATTCACTATTTCCTACACTATGTAATCAATATTGGTTCCCCTTTAGGCATACCCTCATATAACTTTGTAATGTAAATTACAGTATCAGTCCACTTTTTGGATCTTACAGATTTTAGGAAAAATCCCCATTAAAAATTGCTAAAGTTTTTATTTGGTGTACAAAATGGTATACATAAATCGGTTTGTAGAATTATCGGCATATACCCACTTTTTGGTATGTTACCTATATTTTCATTGCATGTGTCTGTCAGTATAACTATGGTAGAGGGTGTCCAAAGTTCGACCCGGCCGATCTTAACGCTTTTTCACTTGTTTCTATTAAAAAATTATACCTGAAGTAGTTTCCAATGAGAACCTCAATTCCTCTTCTTTATTATTTTCTGTGGAAAATAGTGGTTTCCTTTTTGAAATCAAGCTTTGTTTAAGTTCTCGCTTGTTAATAATTATTTGAAAAAGTCAATCCTTAAAAAATATCCTTCTAATTTATAGGATTTAATATGTGTTACTTTTTTCGAGTATTTTTCCACTTTCCTGAAAAAATATATTTTCCTATATTTATTGTCGTATTTTTTCCTATTCCCAGCCTCCCATTATTGATTACTTGTTCCAATCCACTAGCATCGTTATTTGTTGCTGTGAGGATTTGAAGGAAGCCATTTGCTTAAACTGTTGTGCCTCCCATCAGTCTATGGTTATTAGGAAATTTATGCATGAACGACAAAAAATAAGTTAAGGAAGGGCACAAAAAATCGAACATAATTTATGATTTTATTGATAAGCAACAATAATATTGCCTTTGGATTAGCCCCCAACCACCATCATCAGAGCCACATCGTACTGCCACATACACACATTTGTATGGTTATTTTTATGTCATTGAAGGGTAACTGATCGATTTTCTTTTCACATTCACATACTGTTGTCGGCCCCACCCACGACTATCATGGCTGACCCTTTTGAAAAACAACAATCACAGCCTAACCTAACCGACCAACTAATAATGGCTTGGAAATAATAAACAATGTCCAGAATTATGGGCTACGACAAATTGGCTTTTTTACTTAATTTAATGCTTAACTCAACAGATTTATCGTTGTGATGCTATGAGTGTTTGTGTATGTTAGAGAGTGGAGTGGACTTTTTATAGCTCTGGGTGTGTAAAGGAATGGTAGTTGGGGATATTTTCTTCGTTCCACTACATCGGAACATACCAAGCTTTTCCATATAAGTACGAGGCTCCCAGGCAAAGTTAAAGGCTTCTTAGCTAAAATCCATGTTAAAGGCTTCTTAGCCTTGCCTTATAACATCCACGGTCCTTGAAAAAATATTCCTTATAACATCCACGCCTTCTATGGTCCTTGAAAAATATTCCTTATAACATCCACGCCTTCTATGGTCCTTGAAAAATATTTCTTATAACATTCACGCCTTCTATGGTCCTTGAAAAAATATTCCTTATTACTTCCACGCCGTCTATGGTCCTTGAAAAATATTCCTTATAACATCCACGCCTTCTATAGTCCTTGAAAAATATTCCCTATAACATCCACGCCTTCTATGGTCCTTGAAATATATTCCTTATAACATCCACGCCTTCTATGGTCCTTGAAAAATATTGCTTATAACATCCACGCCTTCTATGGTCCTTGAAAAAATATTCCTTATAACATCCACGCCTTCTATGGTCCTTGAAAAAAATATTCCTTATAACATCCACGCCTTCTATGGTCCTTGAAAAAAATATTCCTAATAACATCCACGCCTTCTATGGTCCTTGAAAAAATATTCTTTATAAAATCCACGCCTTCTATGGTCCTTGAAAAAATATTCTTTAAAAAATCCACGCCTTCTATGGTCCTTGAAAAAATATTCCTTATAACATCCACGCCTTCTATGGTCCTTGAAAAAAATATTCCTTATAACATCCACGCCTTCTACGGTCCTTGAAAAAAAATCCTTACAACATCCACGCCATATATGGTCCTTGAGAATATATTCCTTATAACATCCACGCATTCTATGGTCCTTGAAAAAAATATTCCTTATAACGTCCACGCCTTCTATGGTCCTTGAAAAAATATTCCTTATAACATACACTACTTCTGTGGTCCTTGAAAAATATTCCTTATAACATCCACCCCTTTTATGGTCCTTGAAAAATATTCCTTATAACATCCACGCCTTCTATGGTCCTTGAAAAAATATTCTGTAGAAAATCCACGCCTTCTGTGGTCCTTGAAAAATATTCCTTATAACATCCACTACTTCTATGGTCCTTGAAAAATATTCCTTATAACATCCACTACTTCTATGGTCCTTGAAAAAATATTCCTTATAACATCCACGCCTTCCATGGTCTTTGAAAAAATATTCTTTATAAAATCCATGCCTTCTATGGTCCTTGAAAAATATTCCTCATAACATCCACTCCTTTTATTGTCCTTGAAAAATATTCCTTATAAGATCCACGCCGTCTATGGTCCTTGAAAAAATATTCCTTATAACATCCACTCCTTTTATGGTCCTTGAAAAATATTCCTTATAGCATCCACGCCTTCTATGGTCCTTGAAAAAATATTCCTTATAACATCAACTCCTTTTATGGTCCTTGAAAAAATATTCCTTATAACATCCACGCCTTCTATGATCCTTGAAAAAATATTCCTTATAACATCCACGCCTTCTATGATCCTTGAAAAAATATTCCTTATAACATCCACGCCTTCTATGGTCCTTGAAAAAATATTCCTTATAACATCCACGCCTTCTATGGTCCTTGACAAAATATTCCTTTTAAAATCCACCCATTTTGTGGATGATCCTTTGAAAAAAATATTCTTTAAAAAATCCACGCCATTTGTGGATGATCCTTTGAAAAAAATATTCATTAAAAAATTCATGCCTTTTGTGGATGATCCTTTGAAAAAATATTCTGTAGTAAATCCACGCCTTGGATGGTCCTTTGAAAAAATATTCTGTAGTAAATCCACGCCTTGGATGATCCTTTAAAAAATGTTCTTTAATAAATCCACACCTTGGATGGTCCTTGAAAAAATATTCTTTAATAAATCCACGCCTTGGATGGTCCTAGAAAAAATATTCTTTAATAAATCCACGCCTATTGTGGTCTTGAAAAATATTCTGTTTTGGTCCTTGAAAAATATTCCTTAATAAATCCGCGCCTATTGTGGTCTTGAAAAAATATGATGTGGTCATTTTAATTCCGTTCATTGCTGTTCCTATTCGATGCTATGGGTTCTAACATTCATTGTCCTTTTCCATCATCCGCTACTCGTAATTCAGTTGATTATGATGTAGAGCTGCTTTGATTTCCCTAGTTGACTTTGGGGTTCTGTCGCTCTATTTTGAGTTGTTCTTGTTGCTGTTGTTGGAGTTATTATGAAAAGTCTTCTTCTAGCTGTTGTTAGTGGAACTTGTTATTGTCCAATAGAGCAGCAAATAAATTTTAATTAATTGTTTGTGATTTGTTGTTTTCCACACAGAGAGCGTGGACGATGGACAAGGGAGTCCAATAAAAAAAAAACAAAAACAACAACAACACATAACTTTAATAACAATGACCCTATTGGACTGTGCTGTAATAACAATGCTGCTGCTCCTCGATATTGGTAACGATTGTGTTCTCCTCTGGATATTTGAACAACAACAACGAAAACAATAAACAAACGGAATGGGGAGAGGGGGGAACTGAGACAGAAGACTAACATTCAATATAAAATGAAAGGCGGCATAATTTATTGGTATTGAAATTGAAACTTTACTAACAAGACCTTGAGACCTTTTCTTTTCTGTTCATGTATTTAAATGAAAGCATTTCACATTCGATTGAGAGAGTGCGTCTGGAGACATGCTTCGGATGCATTTTAAATTCAAATTCTGGTTATGAAATATTTTAATTTTTGAGTCATTTAAAGTGAATGTCTCAAAAGGTTATATCGACTGCAATTTGGTTATTTATGTGACAATTTAAATATGGGTCATTTTTTTAAAAAGAAATATTTTGAAATGTTAATTATTTAATTATTGTTTTTTCTAATTTATTAACAAGATCCAATAATTTAAGAAGTTTATTGAACAATTAACAATAATCGAAAACTATGCTAAGGGGTAAAAAGTTTCATGGAGAGTTCCATTAACAAATATTTCTAAAGAACTATTATAAACGCGGATTTTTTAAAGGGCATTTTAAGGACCATTATTGGCGAGGATTTTTAAAGAATAGTTTTTAGGGTCATATACAATACAAGGCATGTATTTTTAAGCTCCTACAAAACTTAGATTTTTTAAAGAATATTTTTAGTTCCCTACGAAGCGTGGATTTTTTAAAGAATAATTTTTCAAATATGAATACAAGGCGTGTTTTTTATACCCTACACAACTATGTTGTCAGGGTATTTTAGCTTTGTGCAGCCCCAAGAGTTTTAACGCCGTGCAATATTGTTCCCAGACCCGCCTTTAAGAATACCGATAGTCATATCTCGACTACCTGAGTCGATCTAGACATATGTGTCCGTCTGTCCGTATGTCCATTATAATTTGTAAACACAATGCAGGCCAAAGTTATGGACCAATCTACCGGCTATTTAGATTTATTTAGAATTAAATTAAAAGAGAATTCTCCTCGCGTAGCCCAATTTTCCATCTGTCCATAGGAGAAAGTCTTAAATCCCCTGGCCAAAGGCCGTCTATTCAGAAAAAAATTGAAATTAAAAGAGAATGCTGCTCGCGTAGCCCAATTTTCCACCTGTCCATAGAAGAAAGTCTTTAATCCCCGGCCGAAGGCCGGCTATTCAGAAAAAAATGAAATTTAAAGAAAATTTTGTTCTCATAACTCAATTTGTTGTCGGATAATAAGTAAGGGTATAAAATGTAGGTTTTTATTACATTTTGATACCCCATATTTCCGGAAGTACGAAGTTCCCCCAAAAAAAATTATGTGGGTTGTAATCAGCTCCATAAGGACTATGTGCTGTAAAAAATTTTAACGTTTCGGAGTGGCATTCTTAAATATATTTAATAAAAAGTGGGGGTATTTTTTGAACTTTGGAACCCCATATCTCGGGAAGTACTGATATCCCCCCGAAAAAATTTATGTTGCTGTAATCAGCATCAGAAGGGCTACCTATGGTAAAAATTTCAAAATTATCTGAGAGGTGTCCGTAAAGTGAATTTGTTCCACAGGATGTTCCATTTTTAGGTCTATATAAGACTTCAGAAGGGCTTCAAAAGGACTTCAGACAATTGAAAGGCTTAAAACGGCCTTTAAATTTAGTCATACTATCGAACGGCTTCGAAATATATTCTTACTAAAAAACAGATTTAATTTAATGTTGGTTGCAGAAGGTCTTCTGACTATAGAAGAGCTTCAGAAGGGCTAGGTGTTCTACCTATAAAAGAGCTTCAGAAAGTGTATCAACTACAGAGCGGCTTCAGACAATTTTCGGACAGAAGGGCTTAAAAATAACTTTAGGAGAGTTTTAGAAGGTCTTCTGTCTGTAGAAGATCTTATGTCTATAATATGGCTTCAGAAGATCTTCTTAATGTAGAAGGATTTCTTGCTATGACACGGCATCAGAATGTCTTCGGACTATAGAGGTACTTCAGAGGGTCTTCTGTTTAAAGGATGGTTGTAGAAGGTCTTCTGTCTATAGGAGAGCTTCAGAAGGTCTTCTGTCTATAGAAGAGCTTCTGAAGGTCTTCTGTCTATAGAGGAGCTTCAGAAGGTCTTCTGTCTATAGAAGAGCTTCAGAAGGTCTTCTGTCTATAGAAGAGCTTCAGAAGGTCTTCTGTCTATAGAAGAGCTTCAGAAGGGCTTCTGTCTATAGAAGAGCTTCAAAAGGTCTTCTGTCTATAGAAGAGCTTCAAAAGGTCTTCTGTCTATAGAAGAGCTTCAGAAGGTCTTCTGTCTATAGAAGAGCTTCAGGTGGTCTTCTGTCTATAGAAGAGTTTCAGAAGGTCTTCTGTCTATAGAAGAGCTTCAGAAAGTCTTCTGTCTAAAAAAGATCAAAATATCTCATGTGTGAGGGCTACAGTAGGTTCTCTAATTATAAAAGGACTTTAGGAGGTATCTTGTCTATTTTTACATGTTTACGCTAGAATGATTTTTTTACTTTGGCTACAAAACGACTTCAGAAGATCTGGCTATAGAAGAGCTTCAGGAGGTCATCTGACCATAGAAGAACTACAAAAAGTATTCGATAGCGAGACTTCTGGATATAGAAGAACTTCGGAAGATCTTCTTACTATAAATGGTGCTTCAAGAGCTTCATAAGGATTTTTAAAGTACATTTATAAGGGACTACTATAAGCGAAAACTTTTCAATTATTTTTTTCGATAGCTTTTCGGGAACTATCAAAGCGTGAATGGACCAAATACATTTTTTTCAGAGGCTTCAAAGGCGTAGATTTTTAAAATAATTTTCGTTCAAGCCTGCAATCTGTTTTCAATAAAAAATAATTCTTTTGAATTACCATAACCATGCATTTTTACACCCGCCATCATAAGAAAAAAGGTCTACGTTATTGTATAGCCCCTATAGGTAGGTATCTCCCTATATTCGGTATTTTGGCCACATTTTTCAACCAAAAAAAGGAAATGTCTGTTTAAAATTTTAATATTGAATGGCAAGTCTTCTTACGAAAAATTATAAATATCGGTAAATAAAGGTCCTCAGTACAAAGGTCCAGTGTCGTTTTCCCTTTGATCACGGTCCTCCCCGAATTTTCCAACCTGAGTGTATATAGTTTGGTGTTTCATTTCCTGGCATGGCAGCACTTGGAATAGCCCTCATATAAAAAGTACCGATCGATTTAAGGTATTTTGAATGTCCACTTCATGATGGAGGGTATAAAAAGTTCATCCGCACCGAACATAACAACGTTTTTATTTATTTGTGAATTTCAGATCACAAACAGAATATCTTCTTCTTTTTGCAAAATGAAACTAAAGCAAAAAAAGGTGCCGAATCAAAGTCAGTGATGAGAAAATATGTTTCTTATTTAAGATGCCATTTATTTCCGTTTCCGTTTGCCTCATCAACATGCATGGCCAAAAACGGGCGAAGGGTCAAACAAAAAAAAAAAAGCCCGAACATACACAGAAATTGACTTCAGTCTATTAAAATGTTGTGCAAATATTAACAACGGAAATTTATTTCCTTGCCCATTGGCCCGTAAACTTTTTTGAGTTGATTTTAACCTCCCTAAAAGGGGAGAGACAGGGCCATAAGTTCCGTCACCATACTGTTGCAGAGAGCGAAGGCATTGGCAGTGCAATTTGTAAGGTTACCTTTGGTTTTGTTTATGTGAACCACAACAACAATAAAAACATAGAAACTGATTGCAATCATCATCATCATCATCGCCACCCAAGAAATAGCCTTCACAGATTTTAGGTTGTAATAACTATTCGTAAAACTTATGATCTAGCATTAACCTCTTTCTGCCTCTATGATGAGAAGGAAACTCATTTAGTTTTACCTCCTCAAGAATGAGCTACATTTGCTGCTCACACTTACATTTTTACGAAGACCCACTAAGGTCTTGAAAATCAAACACTCCACAAAGTGCCACATGTAATAGGCCAACAACCCCAAAGTTGGCAGTAGAAAAAGAAAAGAAAATGGAAACACTTCCGTCCCACATTATGACTCGGATGCGGAAGGTTCTTGATTGTGGCCGGCCAAAGTCACAAAAAGACAATCAACACCAAAATTGTGTTGTTCCATGCCAACATGGCCTGGCACATCCGTCGTAAACCTAATGATCACAATAATCATTTGGCCCAAAAATTGGCAAGGAAGTTGACGTCCGACCATTCCGACCTAACCCTGTTTAGCATTTGACTTTGACTCTGAACATCAAATGTATGAGTTGTGTAAGTGGTTGAGGGTGGAGTTGGTGCAAATGTTGGCTATCTTCTATTTTTCCATTTCAAATGGTCATCTTAGGCAGTTGTTGTTGTTCTCCAAACTTTTGATGATGAAAACAGTTAGCAGTCATTGTTTTAGTCCCTGTTCTGGTGTAGTTTCTAAGGTTACACTTCAGACATCTGTGTTTCTCCAGTTCTTGAGTGAACACCACTCACAACTGTCATAAACTGCATCTGTGGCACGAGAGGACGGTGGGAGATAAAGTTTCTTTCCATGGACAAAATCATAAAGTTGTTGATATTTTTATTATGATTTTTTGTGCTGGGCAAGTTATGAAATGTTGAGAAGCTTTGATTACTCGGTCATATCGATTTTATCGGTAGTTAACAATCTATATTTCTTGGGAAAATTTTTTTGTCGTATTATGAAATTTAATATACATCTTGATACGTTTAGGGAAAACATTATTCTTTTCAAACAATAACAAGAAATTATCGAAAATTGAGGCTCACAATAAAAATTCTATAAATATAACAACTAGAAAGCGTTCCTAAGATCGCACTGCGGGAGGTTATATTCATACTCAAAAGTTTTAGAAATGATTCCATTAATAAAAGAGCTTAAATAACTTCATGAGGTTTTATTTTCTCACTTCTCTCTATAGAACGACTTTAGAACGTCCCATAGAAGGAATATAATACACAGAGAAACTGTCGATGGTTTTCTGTATATATAAGAACTTCAAAAGGCCTACTTTCTATAAAAGAGCTTCAGATGGTCCTTCGACTACAGAAGAACTTCAAAAGACCTTTTGTCTATGAAGATCTTAAGCAGGCCTTTTGACAATAGAAGAGCTTCAGCAGGTATTCTGATTTGTTGTCTATAGAAGAGCTTCAAAATGACTTTTTCCTTCTGAAGAAGGACGACCTTAAAATATTTATTTCAGAGGATACCAGAAGCTTGATTTTCCAAAGAATATTTTTTTCAGGAGCAACCAAAGCGTGAATTGATCAAAGAATATTTTTTCAGGAGTTGCCAAAGCGCGGACAATTTTTTATTATGTGCGGATTCTTTTTGATTATAGTTACTGGCGCTGGAAAAGCGTGGATTTCTTTCTTTGATTATAAGAGACCTTCGAAAAGTATTCTTACTATAGAAGATTTTCAGTCTATATAAATGTTTTAAAATACCTTCTACCTATAAAACAACTACAGAAGGTTTTCCGGCTATAGAAGAACTTCAAAAAGTCTTTTGACTATATCAAGAGATCAGAATGTCTTCTGACTTTAGATGGGGTTTTAGGGGTTTCAAAGCCTTTTGACTATGGAAGAAGTTCAGCAAGTCTTCTGACTATAGAAAGAGCTTCATAAGGTCTACTGACTATAGAAGAGCGCCTCTGCCAATAGAAGAGCTTCAAATGGTCTAATGACTGTAGAAGGGCCTCAGAAGGTTTTCTGACTATAGAAGAGCTTCATAAGGTCTTCGAAAGATGATGTGAGTATAAGAGGGCTTCAAAATGTGGTATGACTATGAGAGGGGCATCGGAAAATCTATTATTTAAAGAAGGAACGGAAAGATATTTTAAAAAAAAATATTGTTTAAGAATCTATCAATAAAAAAATAGGGAATAACAAAGCTTGCATTTTCAGGGATGTTTATTTATTTATGTATAGGAAAGGATTTTTAAAAGAATGTCTTTTCAGGGCCCACTGATGCGTGTACTTTTTAAAGAATATTTTTTCAGAATCCATTCAATTTTTTGACTTTTAAACAATATATTTTAGTGGAGGAACCTTTTTTTTCTGGCCCATTCAGGCACGGATTTTTTAATAATAATGGAGAGGAATTTATGAAAAATATTTTTTCAAGGTCCCTTGTAGGACTGGATTTTTTAAAGAATATTTTTGAGGGGTTGATATTTTAAGGAATTTTACTAAGGAACCATTGTATATGTGGTTCTGTCTGTCCATGTTAAATTGTAAACAAAGTACAGGTCGCATTTATTATTCGAATTGGATGAAATTTGGAACAGCTCATTCATTTGGCCCAAGTACGAACCCTATTGAAATTGGGAAAAATCGGTTAAGATGTAGATATATCTCTCATATATATTTACGTCCGATTTAAGGTAAATGGTGCGCCAAAGTCCCTAAATAGCTTTCGATTTGCACGAAATTTGGCACAGCGTAATCAATTAAGCTTAGAATGATGTGTGCTAAGTTTCGAGAAAATCGGTTTAGATAGAGATATAGCTCCCAAATATATTTTCGTCCGATTTAAGGTAAATTCTGCACCAAAGTCCCTAAATATCTCTTTTAAGGAATATTTTGCAGGATTTTTTTAGAAATATTTTTGCAGGATTTTTAAGGAATATTTTTTCCAAAAAAAGAGTAGATTTATTAAATAATACCTTTTAAGGATTATCATAGGCGTGGATTTGTTTTAGAAAAAAAAATTTTAATTTTTTGGCAATATTTTTTAAGGACCTTAAAATGATTGGTTTTTAAAGAATATTTTTGATGGCCTTTTGAGAGACTTTTTTAAATTATATTTTTGCAAGGCCTATTTAAGACGTGCATTTCTGAAAAAAAAACATTTTTCTGGTTCCATTGATACATTTTAATGCAGGTTTGTTTTGACATAGTTGCATATAGATGCCATGCACCGTATTCGGTCCTTTGAAACAATTTTTTGCTAGAAAATCTTCAATGTAGGTCAACATTTACATAGCCCCCATACAAGGTCCAGCATAATTTTTGGTGTGCTGAGGAGTCCTACGTAAGTCTTTGCAGACCATTTGCAATGACATAATCCCCTTATAAAAGTCCATACCCGTTTAAGGTATTTTAAATAATATTTTGTTTCTAAAGTCAAGACAAGAATGGATTTTTAAACAAATGTTTTTAATAAAATAAAAGTGTTTGTTATTTTTAAGAATATTTTCAGGGACTCACATAAGCATGATTTCTTTAAGCAAAATTTTGTCCAAGGAACAATACACGACAATATTTAAAAAAATATATAAAAATTTATTTTATGATCCTTCAATATTTTTAAAAGTGTTATTTTTTAAAGTGTTTTTGAAACATATTTGTAAATAATATTTGTATTTATTCATATTCTTTTTAATCTGACCTACTTTTTCCCTGCCTTTATTATTCCATTTTAATTCCTTTCACTTCCAAGTTTTCTATTGCAACACAATTTTCTCACTTTTCTTTATGTGAGCCATAAATTTAGTTATAATTTGTTTCTCTTTTGTCTTTTTCGCTATCCTCTGTCATACTAATAAAGAAGAATGGTGGTGTGGAACAAAAAAAAAAGAACAAAAAACTTCCTTTCTGTCCTATGCAACAGTTCATTTAACCGTTTCCGATATAAACTCGGATGGCAAAATAGCATACACGTAGCTTCTGTGTGTACACATGTATGTATGTGTGTGTGCGTGTATTTGTCATTTGTTTCATATTTGTCCAACCCTCCCGACAGAATGTTGTTGACTTTGTGTCATAATGACCTAAATATAACAATTTGCAATAAAATTGTGTTTTTTCTACAGCTATTCGATGCTTTCAAAAATAATGGAGTCCCCAAGTCCTAATAGTGCTTGGCTCGAACACTCATTTCCGTAGCCATCCAAGCAAACCATCAACCAACCAACAACATCATCATTTGTAACAAACTGTTTTCCCTTTTTCTTCGTAGACCCGGTCTAATCAAATTCAGTTTTACTTCTATATGAGAGCCTCCTTCCCCGTCCTTTCATATATGCGTTTAGTGAGAGTCCTGTATTGGCATGCGTCTTTCGCCTTGTTGTTGTCGACTGTGGTCATTTTTTATGATAATTGTTTTTTGGTTGTAATATCCTTTTTGTGTGTTGACGGAATGAATGGCTGGCAGGCAGGCTGGGTTGCCTTGCTAGCGGACTGACTGTCTTGCGGAAATGTCTTTACATATGTCAGCATAAGTGCAAATGTACCAACATCATAGTTATGGTGAAAAGGAAATGTGTATTAGGGTGTTATGAATGTATTGGATGGTGGTCTTTTAAAACATCCACGCCTTGTTGGTCCTTGAAAAAATATTCTTTTAAAAAATCCACGCCTTGTTGGTCCTTGAAAAAATATTCTTTTAAAAAATCCACGCCTTGTTGGTCCTTGAAAAAATATTCTTTTAAAAAATCCACGCCTTGTTGGTCCTTGAAAAAATATTCTTTTAAAAAATCCACGCCTTGTTGGTCCTTGAAAAAATATTCTTTTAAAAAATCCACGCCTTGTTGGTCCTTGAAATAATAATAATTTTTAAAATCCACGCCTTGTTGGTCCTTGAAATAATATTAATTTTTAAAATCCACGCCTTGTTGGTCCTTGAAAAAATATTAATTTTTAAAATCCACGCCTTGTTGGTCCTTGAAAAAATATTAATTTTTAAAATCCACGCCTTGTTGGTCCTTGAAAAAATATTCTTTTAAAAAATCCACGCCTTGTTGGTTCTTGAAAAAATATTCTTTTAAAAAATCCACGCCTTGTTGGTCCTTGAAAAAATATTCTTTTAAAAAATCCATGCCTTGTTGGTCCTTGAAAAAATATTCTTTTAAAAAATCCACGCCTTGTCGATCCTTGAAAAAATATTCTTAAAAAAATTCTCGCTTTGTTGGTCCTTAAAAAAATATTCTTTTAAAAAATTCTCGCTTTGTTGGTCCTTGAAAAATTATTCTTTGAAAATGTCCTTTATGGAGGGTCCTTAGAAATATTTATTTTCTTATCGTCCCACCCTCATATACATGACCATCGGGCACATTCATTCACCATATATGGGTAATTTGTTCATTCATTTTTGTCTGCGGAAATGTATGAACACATACACATGTGTGTATCCTTAAACACATACACACTCACTGAGTTAGATATGTTTGTTTGTAGTGGCTAGTCTCCTCGTTCAGCAAATTTATTTTAAATAATTTATTTTGTTATTTTGCCAGTGTCGCTCACACACACACACTCAAACATACACAATGTATTTGTTTGCTAGGATGTATTGTGGGCTAATGTTCCTGTTGCTGACTTTCTAATGGATTTGATGTTGTGGTCGGTGGCTGACTTCTGGACATTTAAAGCTTTCGCTATCGTTTTGCCAATTGTTTGACCCCACTCCCCACGGCCACTACTACAACAATCGACAGTGGAGAAGTTTTGTTTCAAAACTCCTTCCCAATACCATTAACAATTGTTTTTACATTTTATGTCGAGTCCTGCCAACCAACCAGCCTGCCTGCCAGTCTGTCGGTTGGTTGGTTGATTATTTTGGTCAAAAAATGTTAACCATGCATGAAATTTCATGTTTTATATGTGGGGGGGTTTGCTTGTAACACATTATATTATTACTAGTTTTGTTGTACAAGTTGTTATTGTTGTTGTATTGTTATTTTAATAATATGTAGTGGTTTTCGTCGTCGTTGTTGTTATTGTTGTTGACTTCTGTTTATGCCATTTTTAGTATTGTTAGCCATTAAAGTTGTAATTTTTCAGTTGTTCTACATTCTTGTTGTAAAATAATAGAAATATCTTTCCCTTCTCCCCTCCTCTTCGCCTTGTTTAGGAACAATAACAACCACAATTACAACAAAATTATGGTAACACAATGACCTTTTTGTGTTTGGTCAAGGATAACATTTGTATGTATTTTTTGGAAAACTAAAATTGCTTGTAGTTTTGTTAAATGAGATGGCAAATTGAAGAAATTATTTAGTTTTGGCATGAACATAATTTTAAAATGTCAGAAGCAGGAAAATTTTGAGTAAGGAAAATATATAATTAATAGTTATTGAAGACCTGTGGTGTTTTGGTAAAATTTACATATTCGTTGGGGGAAAATATTATGTAATAAAGATACTCAATATTCAAATAATATCAAGCATCAGGTCAAAAGATTCGGTGCTAAAGCTCGAAATTTTGAGAGAGAAGTTTTGTAAATGAAAACCAGTAAGGAAAGCTCAAAAGTCGGACGGGGCCGACTATATGATACCCTTCACTATTTTGGGCACATACAGTAGATACCCCTATGTACAATATCTTTAGATAGAATAGACATAGCATCTTTGGAGGACCATTGAAATGGAATAGGAAAAAATTAAGGGCGTACATAGATATTTGAACTAAATTAAAAAAACCCAAACACATACCAATCTAAAATTTCGAGCAAAATATGTATAAGATCTATATATAAATAGACGTATTTGAGCAACCGTGGCATCCACCATTTGGTCTGCTGCAACACAGTGCGCTATCCAAAATTTATATCGACACAATATCCAATTAACGTTATTCTAGGTTCGATTTGGTACGTTCTGCACTAACTCGTCCTAAGCAGACAAACTTAACTACCTTATACATCATTTTGATGAAATTGGATGAAAATATATGAAATATATGAAAATATATATGGAAGCTTTATCTAAACCTGAAACGTCATCAATCCAATACGCTATGCAATATTTGGCAGACAAAGACTCCTACATATACATAGACTCCTCCATTTGCATAAAATCGGACGAAAATATATGGAGGTGCTATATCTAAATCTGAACCGATTCCAACAAAACTTCGCGTTCATAAATTTGGATCTAAATTAGTACTCTGTGCTAAATTTTGTGCCAATCGGCCTAAATTTGACTCTTTGGTGCCCAGCATTTACATAAAATGGGACGAAACTATATATGGAAGCTATATCTAAATCTGATCCGATTTCAACAAAACTTCGCATATATCAAACTTGACCTATGTCAGTACTCTGTGCAAAATTTTGTCTCAATCGGACCAATATTGGGATTTTGGTGCACCATTTAAATAAAATCGGACGAAACTATATATGGGAGTTAAATCTAAATCTGAACCGATTTTCTCCAATTTCAGTAGGGTTTGTCCTTGGGCCAAATAAGTTACATGTGTCAAATTTCATTCAAATCGGATCATAAATGCGACAAGTACTTTGTTCACAAACATACATGGATGGACAGGGGGACAGACGGACATGCATAAATCGACTCAGAAAGTGATTCTATGCATATTCTCAAAAGGAACCATTGGTCTATCTCGATTATTTTTGCCTGTTACAAACATATACACAAAGACATAAAACCTTAAAGCACAACGTGGTCAAGGGTATTAAGAAATTTATTAAAATTCCGACGAGTATATTAAAAACCGATAAGGAAAGGGCATCGTCGGGTGGACCAACAAACAAACTGGGATTATGTCTGACATTTTTGCACAAACAAAATACAAATGGTATCCCAAATAACCCGTAAACACCACAGAAAAAAAAGGACTGAGTATCTTCCGAGCACCATTTTCAACAAATCTGACGAAACTTATATGGGCCAATTATATCAATTTTCAATTTCCTTTGGGCCAATATAAGGATTGAAACTGTTAAAAATCGTATTCATTATCTGAAAATCCGATTAAGAATTTAGTGATTCGGATCAGTCTATCTCGAATGAATTTTATTAGCGTGTTAAGCTATATAACACATATATTTATGATAAATATTTCAGACAGATCCGGCAGTTTTTAATAATATAAAATTTATTATTGTTCCTGAGGAAGGATCGTGGAAAAGAGGTAAAGAGGTAAAGAGGAGTAAAGAGGTAAGAGAACATGTGGATATCGATTTATTGTATTCAATGGCTAAAATCTCTCTAAATTCGTATGAGAATATTTGTAAGCCAAAAAATCTAGTCTTGTGGGAATTAATTTACGATTGAAAAAAGGACGTACAAGGTGAATAAAGGCTTGGGATAGAAGGAGGATATGTCATACGAAAATATTCCTAATATAATTTGGCTGAAGAAATTTCAACCTAAAAACCTGTAATACCAACTTTATAGTTGCCATAATCATCACACCATGACTCAAAAACCTGACTTATGTCGAATTAATCCTTGTGTATTTTTATATGATCGCCAAGGTCTTTCTACTCTATAATGCATTTTCCACCTCCCAGAGCATGAGCTCCATTTTGTGTCACAGTGTAGTTATCGACTGTGGTTATTGACGAACTGCCATATGGGAGGCACTGAGCAAAAATGGAGTACCCCAGAAAAAATACGACGATGTATGAAAATACAGAACCTTCAGTTCCCCTACTAGTTCACAAGTGTACTTGATAAAATAATGAATGAGGTCTGCTCTCAGAGAGATTCCCAATAGCAATCAAATGTCGTTTACCTGGAGAGACTGTCCCACAATGTTGCACTTGAAATTTATATCAGGAAAACCAGGGCCATGAAAATTAACAACACCAGTACGGGAAACATCATGCTAAGCAATTGAATACGTCAATAGCTTCTGCTATCTAGGACGCACTGTAACAACAACGAACGTAATCAATATGCTAATAAATAACTTGATTTTAAAAAATGTGAATAGGATTTGTCCTGAGTTGTGCCAGATTTCATCGTAATTGGAAGATTAACACGATGTGTAATTCTTTTACAAAAAT
Source organism: Musca vetustissima (assembly GCF_032173495.1). Classification (NCBI taxonomy): domain Eukaryota; kingdom Metazoa; phylum Arthropoda; class Insecta; order Diptera; family Muscidae; genus Musca; species Musca vetustissima. The sequence goes on from NW_026875132.1 coordinate 20,787, forward strand.
AAATGATCAGACCGGCATGCTTAAATTAAGGTTTTTATTGAAACGGTTTGACTCTAATTTGATATTTTGAGTTCTATGTGGGTGTGAAACCTTGCTGCAAACACGTATAAATATCGGTCAACGTTTTGGTATTTTTTTTTGTGTTTCTTTTTTCAAACCTACACTAATTCAAGAATGTCCCTATGAAATTTCAAGTGAAAATCTCAAAAACTCTTGAAGATATAGCTAGCATCAAGTGACGGTAAGAGGGCTTCTCAAACTTTAAACGCATTTTTTCCCAACGCCGTTTTTGCGAATGGCGGGCACGATAACTCAAAAACTTATAATCCGATCGAATCCAAATTTTGGAACGTTTCTCTGTGAGTGTATAGCTATGAACTAGGATAAATCCAATCGGTGAAGATCTTCCTTATTATTTATCTTACTTTGTGGTCAAAAATAGGCGATTTTCCAAAAAAATATTTTTTGAAAGATCCACCATTTTGTTAATTTTCGAGCGAAGACAATAATCCTAATTCATACGAAAGCCAGACATGTACTATTTCTAAAACCATTGGAATTTCCGGATTCCAGTGAGGAGTTATCATACCCGCCATCAATAATAAGGACTTTTCTTTAATCACAAAAAAAAAACAACAACAAAACAATAACAAAAAAATTTAGAAATTATTTTTCTCCCCTTTTAAATCTTCAAATATATATGTGCAAAGTTACAAACCTTAATAGGCATTGGTATGGATTTACCAGCCCATTGAAAATCTTGAAAATTTAAAATCGAGAATGGGGAGTTCCCTTAAATGTGGATGGTATAGTGTTCTCTTGACCCGAAATTAACGACATTTCCCCTTGTTTTTACATGTTTTAATTCAAGGGTGTAGCACATAGAAACTCTTCTTGGAAAAATTATTCACCGAGATATCGGACGATTACTCGGTTCAGATCGAACAAACTTAGGATTTACAAGTTCTACAATAACATTTTTCGAATTCTGAATCTCTTTTTTTATGAGATTTGTATGTACTTATTAATAATGCTCTTTTCTATTTAAACTTACCATATATTGGCATTGGATGAACAAAAACCGCAACATCTGTGACCAGTTGCGCCAATTGCCCGGAACCCTGAAAAAATATGGAAATTTATTAAAAATTCTGAAACATTGTACTTAAAAACACCATAAAGTACTTGATAATAGCAGAATATTCAAGTCCCTTACTGGTTTATGGCTAAAAGCTTTGTTACGACAAAAATGTGACTCAATGAAATATTAGTTTTTGACTCTATTGCTACTACTCCTAGGATTTTTGTTACCGGGATATATCGCCCGAAGTCTTGGAAAACCCCGATATTGTCATTTTGATGATTTTGTCCACTTTTTTTTTGCCAAATTGGCTATTATTTGGAATTTGGAGTTCTCATCCTATCTAAAATAATAAATAATAAAAAAGTGTAAGTCGGCGGTACCGATAGATATATACCCTGGGAGGAGGACGGTGATACCAGAAGAAGTAGACCGATATTCCCCATCTGAGAACTTGTTCTAAATTTGGAAGAAATGTTACGATGTGCAAAGTTTGAATGTAATCGGTTACTCCCTTCGAGAATTATCGCCAATTTGTCTGAATCGGATTTGGGCAAAAGAAACATATTAAACCAACATTTTTACCGCAGCAATATGTATATACCCTCATTAGCCACAATGCTAAGGGTATATTTATACATATTGGTATATACCTTGCAATAGTAGGCATTTTGGAAATTTTGGGCAAGTTTTTCAACGAAATTGGCTCTAAATGTTTTGGGTTCTTCATCTTCCTACCAAAAATTATCAATATAGTTCCACCTTTAGAGGTTATCCCTATAAAACTGTATCTTCCAAATTATATTATCAATTTCGGTCGATCTTGGGGTGTCGACTTTATGTAAAGGTACAACCCCCATCTTTAACTGTCCATATTTGTGTATAGGACACGCGTCAATTTCAGTCCCGTTTTCTGTGTCCAAATATAAATTTTATTATTTTCGGCAGTTTAAGAACGTATTTGAACAAATTTGGTTGTAAATTGGCATATTGGCATTTTGATTTCTTGCAGAAAATGTTCGATATATAACCAAGTTTTGGCATAAAGTTTTAATCAGTATCCTTGTGCACGTTGTTGTTATATTTCCCTTTGATATCAACATATCATTCCGAATGATTTTCCCAATTATTGTACATTTTTCAATTGCCAATATTTTCAAGCATATTTTCCGAATCATTGATTTATTAGCCTTTATAATTACATCGACCCATTCCAAACCAAAGATACACACTTTAAAAGAAATTCATTCCAATCCAATTTGTCAATAAATATCCCAACAGCTTTATAAAGACATTAAAAAATCACATGGCAACGAGATGGTGTTCCAACAAATTAACAATTTTATATGGGGATTTTCCCAGGTATGCCACTTTTCCAATTTGTAGATTTTTCCCCGTTTAATTCTAATAAATTCCATGTGTCATACATTCTTCATTCATTCACTCAATTCAGTTCATGAACTACGACGGTGACAAATTGTCACATTTAATTATGTTCTCGCACACTCTCCCTCCCTCCCTCTCCAACTCTCCCGTCAGTTTTTCCTATTGTCTAACAAATCACTGCGGTCTTTTGTGTGTGTTGGCGATGTGCCGCTGTAGATGTCAAGCTGCGTGACCCAATGGGAGGTCTCTTCTTTTTGTTAGACTCGTGTTGAAACAGCGATAAAACAATTTTGAAATTTGTTGTTCGAATCGATGAAGAATTTTCATTAAACACATCGTAAATGTCGCAGCATAACGTTCGTCATAACACCTCTTTTTCCGATCACAGACAATGTAAATGAAAAAAAAAAATAGCTGTAAATCCCTAAAGAGCATCCATCCATCGGCCATGGTGCGGTTGCGTGAAAAACTCAAAAAAACGAAGGAAAAAAATCGTACTGACCCGAAAAATAAAACATGGAACTCCATACACATTAATATTCGTAGGAAATAAATAAAAATGAAATGCCGCCGCCACTGCCATATTTACATGACCATGTTAATATGTAAATGCTGACAGCAAGGACATGTAAATTCGTATAGTTAGTTGTTGTTGGTGTTGTTGTTTTCTTGGACAAGCCATTAAACTGTTAACAAATTGCATGTTTTTTAGGAAATGCTGCAACATGTGTTTTACATTGAAAATGCATTTTCCCATTTTGTTGTTGCTGTTAACTTTCTCTTCTTCTACGTTGTTGTCTATGAGTAAAGCGGCAAATCAGTTTGTGTACCGGCTGTCTGCTTTACAGTACTGGCTGACATGGGCACAAGCAAGTCGCGTGCCACTGGTAAATGGTTGGCCAATGGCAACATGTTTATATGTTAGCAAAAGCAACATGTTGCGTTGAACACATTAAATGTTGACAATGTTTGAAAATGTTGCTCATGAAAAATAAACATTTTCAATGTTAGAATCCACACTCTGTTAGAAATGTTGAGGGAATGTTGTGGGCCAATATTAAAATTCCCATAAATATTAAAATTAAAATGTGGATCGATTCAAGTGCTAAAGTAAAAACTCAATGCCATACACAAACAAAAAAATCTAAACCTACAAACATCATTCCCTACACATGTCATTCGGCAATCTTTGCTAGATTTTATAAATCAATTTAAAACAATTTTGACACACACTATTTAGTGTTCTGCACGGTTTAAAATGTAATCTCAATCAGACATCGATTGATTACTTGGTTTACAATTAACATGAATAGGTCGAAATTAAACATGAAAGGAAACTTGCCAAAGATTAATTTATATTAACTTCAGTACGTTGTGTCAATCGGCATAGCTATGGATCTTTAGTGCGCCATTTACTTAAAATCGGACGAAAATATATATATGAGGTGTATGTATATCTGAACCGATTTTAACGAAGCTTACCACACATCATTGTAGACCTAATTCAGTACGCTATACCAAAATTCGTGCAAATCAAAAGATATATAGGGACTTTGGTGCACCAATTACCTTAAATCGGACGAAAATATATATGGGAGCTATATTGAAATCTGAACCGATTTTCATGAAACTTGGCACACATTATTCTAGACTTAATTTAGTACGCTATGGCAAAATTCGTGCAAATCGTATGATTTTCAGCGACTTTGGTGCACCATTTATCTAAAATCGGGCGTAACTATACATGGGAGCTATATCTAAATCTGAATAGATTTTCACGAAACTTAGCACAGATCATTCTAGACTTAATTCAGTGGGCTATGCCAAAATTCGTGCAAATCAAAAGATTTGCAGAACTTTGGTGCACCATTTAACTAAAATCGGGCGAAACTATATATGGGAACTATATCTAAACCTGAACAGATTTTCACAAAACTTAGCACACATCATTCTAGACTTAATTCAGTAGGCTATACCAAAATTCGTACAAATCAATAGATTTGCATCAACTCTAAAGAAACTATATATGCCAAATTTCACGAAACTTAGCACGCATCACTCTAGACTATGCCAAATTTCGTGCAAATCGAAGAAAATGTAGATGATTTAATAAAATCGGACGAAAATATATATGGGAGGTATATCTAAATCTGAACCGATGTTCACCAATTACAAATAAATGAGTTGTTCCAAATTTCATCCAAATCGGATTATAAATACAACCTGTACTTTGTTTACAATTTAAAATCAACAGACGGACGGACATGCATAAATCGACTCAGAAAGTAATATAGAATATGCATAGATATTCTCAAAAGGAACCATGGGTCTATCTCGATTCCTTTTGACTGTTACAAACATGGGGTGGTGAAGGGTATAAAAAGGGGGTTAAATGGGGACACCCTCTAAAAAGGGGCGAATGTTAAAACATTTTGGGTGGGAGATTTGTTACCATATACGACTACAAAATACAAAATTACAGCGAATTCGATCGAAAACGCGTTCAATAACCCCAAAATACCGAAAATTGGGAGGGGTACCCTGGTATTCTTCTTCCTATGGACGACCTGGAGGCATTCTTCTTCCTATAAGAGCTGCATGTAATTTTCTTCCTATAGGAAAGCTGTGGATGAGCTGCAGGTATTCTTCTTCCTACGGAAAAGCTGCATGCAATGTTCTTCCTATAGGAATGCTGGAGGTACTTTTTTTTCCTATATGAGGGCTGGATGTCTTCTTCCAAAAGGAGAACTGTAGGCATTCTTCTTCCTGTGGAAGAGCTGCAGGTATTCTTCTTCCTATGGAAGAGATGCTGGTATTTTTCTTCCTCTGAAAGACCTGGAGGCATTCTTCTTGCTTTGAAACAGCTGGAGGTATTCTTCTTCCTGTGGAAGAGCTGCAGGCATTCTTCCTGTGGAAGAGCTCCAGGTATAGTTCGTCCTATAGAAGAGTTGTCGGTATTCTTCTTCCTTTGAAGGAGCTGCATGAATTCCACTTCCTACTATGGAAGAGCTGGAGGTATTTTTCTTCCTATAGGAGAGCTGGAGGTATTCTTCCTCCTGAAAAAGAGCTGCAGGTATTCTTCTTCCTATAGGAGAGCTGCAGAAATGCTGGGGACGAGCTTCAGGTATTCTTCTTCCTGCAGGAATTATTGTTCCTCCTATGAAAGAGCTGGAGGAATTCTTCTTTCTATAGGAGAGCTGGAAAAGAACTGCAGGTATTCTTCTTCCTATAGGAGAGCTGGAGGTGTTCTCCTATAGCGGAGCTACAGGTACTCTTCTTCCTGAGAAAGAGCTACAGGTATTCTTCTTCCTATAGGAGAGCTGCATGCAATGTTCTTCATATAGGAATTCTGGGGACGAGCTTCAGTTATTCTTCTCCTTGTGGAAGAGCTGCAGGTATTCTTTTTCCTATGGAAGAGCGGCAGGTATTCCTCATCCTATGTGGATGCTACCCGAAAAAAATTGACCTATATTTATATTTTTAAGTTCAGAGATTTAATACCCAATAAGAACCCCATGTATCAAATTTCAGCGAATTCCGTTGGAAAACGCGTTTAAGAACCCCAAAATTCCGAAAATTGGGGATGTACCCTTATATGGGAGTTATGTCTAAACGTGGACCGATATAGCCGATCTTCGAACTTGACCTGCCTGCAGACAAAAGACGACTCTATGCAAAATTTTAGCAATCTATCTCAATTCGTAATATTTTTTATTTCAATGACTAACCAAGGCTTGGATTTTTTAAAGGATATTTTTTTCAATGACTAACCAAGGCGTTGATTTTTTAAAGAATAATTTTTTCAATGACTAACCAGGCGTGGATTTTTTAAAGAATATTTTTTTCAATGACTAACCAAGGCGTTGATTTTTTTTTTTTCAATGACTAACCAGGCGTGGATTTTTTAAAGAATATTTTTTTTCAATGACTAACCAAGGCGTGGATTTTTTAAAGAATATTTTTTTTCAATGACTAACCAAGGCGTGGATTTTTTAAAGAATATTTTTTTTCAATGACTAACCAAGGCGTGGATTTTTTAAAGAATATTTTTTTTCAATGACTAACCAAGGCGTGGATTTTTTAAAGAATATTTTTGAATATTTGTTTGTATGTATAAATATTTTATTTTTGTACAATCTTAGAGATACTAGTGACTCCATCATGACTTGTATATAATTTTCAATAGACTATTGATAGCCTTTATTTATCTTATCATTGAAGCATAAATTTGATTTGTGATACAAATAATCTGTAGTAGAGTAGTTTTAATTTTATGTGTTTAAATGTTTTTTAAAAGTTCTCAAGTTGGGGATATAGCTCAGTGGTAGAGCATTCGACTGCAGATCGAGAGGTCCCCGGTTCAAACCCGGGTGTCCCCTGACACGGACTTTTTACTATATTAAAATAACGCAATCAATTTACTTAGTCCCACAACACCTAGGAGAAAATTCTGCAGTGTACCCGAAGTTATGTAGCTTGTTAGTAATCTATCTGTCCTATATCTAGTTTGTTTAAATATCCATTATAACGCATTGAAAATGTTCGTAACTTTATCCTATTTTGTAGAAGCTACCTGTCGATAAATATTTTACAAAATTTCATCTCAGCAGCTAGATTTTCCAAATGATTTCATTTGGTAGTTTGCCTTTCAAAAAAAATAATTTTTAAATTCCCTCAATGACCACAACTACCTAATTATTCCAAGAACCGAATATAAAAAATCCTAATCGACGTTAATGTTGAAAGGCATAAATATTTAGAACGTTTAGATAAGACCTCCACCAACTCAATAAAGGAGATGTTTATCAAATTAAAAATCTTCAAAATGTTTCTAACATCAAAAACCCGAAATCCGTTGTTGTCTTTTGTCATTGATTTTTATTAGTTAACCGTAGTCCGTAGCTTCTTGGAAAAACATTAATAGCGTACCTAATGACTTAATTTTCATCGAATGATAACGAAACGAAAACCAAAAGAGAAAACTAAATTAAAACGGCAATGTAATCTAAAATAAAAAAATAAATATCCATCACCTATCCACCAACCAACTATCTACCTAGCCAGAGGATCTCTAAATCGTCTGTCGGTGGCTGTAGCGGTTGCCGTGGCTGTGGACTCAATAATAATTGGCGGCGCTATGTCTATGAAATCGTTTCTAATTACACACACCGTACCCCAATATTGAGTGTTGTCGAATGGTCCGCTAAAGTCAATCGAAATGTTGTTGGTGGTGGTCGCTATCACAGAGCTGAGGATAAAAACAATGTAACGTAAATGTACATGTTGGCCAAACTGACTGCTCAACTGTCAGCACGCCTGCCTGCCTTCCTATTGGTTGTCTATCAGACCTGAATGTAAGTTTTTTTCTATTTTATGTTAAAGTTGAAACCAATTTACATTGAAAATAAACACATTTTACAAATTGAGATCAAAACTCTTCTATTATAATGAAGAGAATATCGGCAAAAACACACGACAATGCGATATAGTCGGGCCACACGTACGTTGTACAGTGCGCTGAAATAAAAACTGTGTGAATTTTTAAAACTCTTGATGGATGGCCACTCCTTCGATGGCCCTTGAAAAATATTTCCTTTAAAAAAATATTGCACGCCTTGTTGGTAGCTCCAAAAAAATGTTAAAAATTCCACGCCTTGTTGGTAGCTTTAATAAATATTCTTTTAAAATTCCACGCCTTGTTGGTAGCTTTAAAAAAAATTAAAAAGTCTACGCATTATATGTGCCTTACAAATATTCTTTAAAAATTTTTTTTTTAAAAAATATTCTTTAAAAATTCCACGCCTTGTTGGTAGCTTTAAAAAATATTCTTTAAAAATTCCACGCCTTGTTGGTAGCTTTAAAAAATATTCTTTAAAAATTCCACGCCTTGTTGGTAGCTTTAAAAAATATTCTTTAAAAATATTTTTGTTTAAAAAAATTCTTTAAAAAATCCACGCCTATGGTAGCTTTAAAAAATATTTTTAAAAACCCACGCCTTCTTTAGTTATTGAAAAAATATTCTTTAAAAAATTGTTAGTAGCTTGAAAAAATATTCTTTAAAAAATGCACGCCTTGTTGGTAGCTTGAAAAAATATTCTTTAAAAAATGCACGCCTTGTTGGTAGCTTGAAAAAATATTCTTTAAAAAATGCACGCCTTGTTGGTAGCTTGAAAAAATATTCTTTAAAAAATGCACGCCTTGTTGGTAGCTTGAAAAAATATTCTTTAAAAAATCCACGCCTTGTTGGTAGCTTGAAAAAATAATCTTTAAAAAATCCACGCCTTGTTGGTAGCTTGAAAAAATAATCTTTAAAAAATCCACGCCTTGTTGGTAGCTTGAAAAAATATTCTTTAAAAAATCCACGCCTTGTTGGTAGCTTGAAAAAATATTCTTTAAAAAATCCACGCCTTGTTGGTAGCTTGAAAAAATATTCTTTAAAAAATCCACGCCTTGTTGGTAGCTTGAAATAATATTCTTTAAAAAATGCACGCCTTGTTGGTAGCTTGAAAAAATATTCTTTAAAAAATCCACGCCTTGTTGGTAGCTTGAAAAAATATTCTTTAAAAAATCCACGCCTTGTTGGTAGCTTGAAAAAATATTCTTTAAAAAATCCACGCCTTGTTGGTAGCTTGAAAAAATATTCTTTAAAAAATCCACGCCTTGTTGGTAGCTTGAAAAAATATTCTTTAAAAAATCCACGCCTTGTTGGTAGCTTGAAAAAATATTCTTTAAAAAATCCACGCCTTGTTGGTAGCTTGAACAAATATTCTTAAAAAAAATCCGCTACACGCTATGTTGCGAAATCATAATCGTAACACTGTGCCTAGTTAATCGCCCATCTCTTTCGATGCCTCTATGGTAAATACTTACATTTACCCATTAATACGTGAGGTTCACATAATAAACCGAGAGGATCTCTATAGCATACTAGTTGGAGGGGTACCGATAACCTGTAACCAAGTAAAATAACCACACACGTCACAATGAAAATTGCTGATACAGAAAAATAAAAACAACAGCAGCAAAAAAAATAAACCTCCAAGAGAAAAAAGTGGACACGAAAAAAAGTCAAATGGTTAAATGACGGCTATTTAACATGTGCCCCATCCTGATGAGGTTGATTGTAATACGTGTGTGTGTATGTCTGTATCTTCGTATCCATGCAAGCGAGATCATTGGATAACGCAAATGCAGCAACAACAACACACAATACAACCTGTATTTAAACCTGAACGATTGAGTTGCTCATGTTACTGATAATTGGCGTTTATGTCGCCAGCATTTAAAACAAACACACATACAGTCGGCGATAGCAGGACGGAGACCTGAATATATTCATTGGGAAAATGCAAAAAAAGACGCATATATACACGTACATTGTTGCTTTCATTTTGTGATGGGGAAAAACTCAAGAGTGTGTTCCTGCCAGATGGTTTAGTTAGTCCGGCTAGCAAATACAGGACCGGACAGATTACTTGTGCCCAACCCAAAACCCTTAAAACCAATTGTAACAAAATCATGATTGAACAAAATAATAAAAAACGTAACAATTTCTTGTGATAGACAATCAATTGCTGGGACGTGGAAGATATGATAAAAATCCTTAATACATGTACATCGACATTTCTATAAAGTGGAAGGATTTCCATACCTAACATCAGCTCATGTTGGATGTATGTGCGTTGTACTAGATATCAGGTATACACTTTATACCATACTTATCAGAATTTTGGTCCATAAAAATATGTTTATTGTTATGATTTTTCTAAGTAAACGATTTCGATTTCTCTAAGAAAACGCATTAAAAACCCCAAAATCCCAAGTTCCTTTACAAATTAACATGCTTTTTTGTAAGTTCTGAAAATATCCTTTAATTTAGCGTTCTGCCATTCTTTGAAGAAAAGTCATTAAAATACACCATTTTGAAAAGTATTCATAGTCTTTGAAAAATAACTTTGAAAATTTACGTTTTCGATAGTCCTTGAAAGAAAAATCCTTTAAAATCCACTTTTCTAATAGTCTTTCAAAAATATCCTGATAATTCTCGAATAATATTCTTTAAAAAATTCATCGTTCTGAAAATGTTTCTTTTAAAAACTTCTAGCTTCTGATAGTACAGAAAATTTTTCTTTTACAAAATTGGAACGTCGGATAATATTTTGACTCCACAGTTCAAATAGACCTCAAAAATATCCTTAAACTATCCATTTCCTTCAAATATCCACGAATTTGGTTATTCATTTAGTTCCACAGTTCAAACGTTCATATGTACACGTCATTTCATTCTGTCAATTTACGGGAAGATTTCGGTGAACGCGAGGCAACTAGATGAACAAAAGAACCGCAGCTAGTATCATTCGTTCCTTTTGCAGAATAGTTCATGTGAACTAGTTTGTTTCGGAACAACACAAATCTGAAGTTTTCGGAACTAAGCGAACAAGTCCACAAATGAACGACTGTAGCAAAATTAACTAGATGAAGGAAATAACCGGAACTATTACTAATTGTTCCTCTTCCAGAATAGTATATATGAACTATTCAACTAGCTGAACAACTGAATTTTTAATAAGAAATATTTTGGTGATACAAATATCCAAAACTAACAACAGTATTTCCTTTCATCGGCCAAAGACGTACGTTTCTAGAGATGAGTAATCACGTTCTTGAATCAGTTAGATTTTTTTCGGTTCGCTACAGAAAATGGACTAGATTAATCATGTTGTTCCATATTTCATTCATTCATTGGTACACATCAATTAATTCGGTCAATGAACATTAAGATCTAAGTGAACTATTGGATCAAAAGCAATTAGTCGAACGAGAGCCAAAATGAACGACTGGAGCTAAAGGGACTAGATGAAGGAAAGAACCGGAACTATTACTAATCGTTCCTTTAGCAGAATAGTACATTTGAACTAGTTCAATGTGAAACAACCCAAATCTAACGTATTCGGTACTAGATGAATGTGTTAAAAAAATTAACGACTGTAGCAAAAGTAACTAGACTAATCATTACTTTTCCAGAATAGTACATTTGAACTAGTTGAATGCTGAACGACTTACTTTTAATTAAAAAGGTCAGTCAAAGAAGTACGTTTCTAGAATTGAGCAATAACATCCTTAAAACAGTTCCATATTTTCGGTTTGCTACACAAAATGGACTTGGTCATCCATTTAGTTCCATAGTTCATTCGGTCATTGGTGCACATCAGTTAATTCGGTAAATCAACGGGAATCTTTAGGTGAGCAAATGGATCAAATGAAACAAGGCGAACAAGAGCAAAAAAAAAAAAAAACAATTGGAGCATAACGAACCAGATGAACGAAAGAATTGGACCTAGTGTCAATCGTTCGGTTAGCAGAATGGTTAATGTGAACTAGTTCGTTCCGGAACAACCCAACTCTAACGTTTTCGAAACTAGATGAACAAGATCGCAATTGAACGATTGGATCAAAAGGAACTGTATGAAGGAAATAACCAGAACTGGTCTAATCGTTCCTTTTCCAGAATAGTACATTTGAACTAGTTCAATGCGGAACGACTCAACTCTTATAAAGAATGATTTTGGTTACCCAAATATCCAACACTAACTACAGTATGAGTGAGAACCTTTCCATTTCCGAGGCCGAACTGTATGTGTAGCAGAAAATTAAATACAAGGGCTACTAATGAATTATTTTCGGAACTATTTATTTTATTTAAACTCTTACATGTACACAAAGTCTTATTTGGCCAATTATTATTAATACATTATGCGAAATTGTTGATATATGGCACTACTCTATTCGTTATAATTAAGACAACTCCAAACTATGGCTTTTGAATGTGAAAATACCAATGAAACCAACAACTTTCGTTGAATTTTACTTGTCTTCGAAGACTCACACTTTGAGTGCTCTTTTGTTTCCAGCGAACGTGTAAACGTCTTTTGAAGCACTGCTAGCATATTTTCAATAATTCTGCAAGAACATGTTCTGGGGTTAATTCAGTTTGGTTGACAATTTAATTTTTTCAGGTCACAGTAAACAACACAACACATGGTCGTACGTCAAACCGAACTGATGTCAAATTTTCCAATGGAAATTAAGATTGGAACCATTAGACCGCCCCGAAGTAGTCGATACATGGTTTTGGGTACAATCTTTTAATGTTAATTTAAATTATTCAAAAATCTGAGGTTTCAACGTATTTAGTAAAAATTAACAGTCAAAAGGTCCTCTAGTGGCACTACAGAGATATTTAGAGTACGTGGGTACCTGCCTGCCGGCCTTACTCCACGGTGCTGTAAACACCAGTTAATACCACGCGTCAACCAGCGCTCCCACACCGAGGTGTAGGTACCAAACGATCACACGTATTTGGACGTGATCACCTCCTTGGATGAGGAGCGGAGCCTATCTAAAACTCCTGCCTTTCTAAGGGTCAGGCACCCCGGTTGCTGTGCAACTCCACACCAACTCGAAACTTTACCCGCGATGTGGGTTTAAACCACAGCCAGCACGAGGCTCCCCAGGGGGCCAACACCAAAAATCCACGGACCTAAGGGCCCCTGACACCCGTGCTACCGAAAAACCTTGTCAGGCTCATAGCCAAAGCTATTACCAATTGAACCCCAAAAAACCCACAGAATATAGCCTCTGCTAGTTTCATAGCCGAAACTACTACCAGTAGAACCTCATACAGATTCGGGACTGGTCACCCACAGAATATAGCCTCTGCCCAGCTTCATAGCGAAAGCTACTACCAGTAAAAACTTTTACAGTTCAGGACTGGTCGCCCGCCGACTATAGCCTCTGCCCAACTTCGTAGCCAAAGCTACTACCATTTGAACTTATATTTGCAGGCTCTCAACAATGAAGCAATCGCTGAAAGGAGATAGAAAGCAATAGTAAACATCAACATCTTTCGATATTGGTATCCACCATGCATCCCACACCTCCCAACAATTGCTCCACAAGCCTGCAAGTTCGGGAATGGTCCCCCACAGACAGAACTCTCCCCTAGTGGCAATACAATAAACTAATCAGCAATTACATTGGTGGGAACCCCTAGCGCTACAGCGCTAAAAATTTAATAAGCGGGCATCCCGTTGACCTCTAACCGCCAGCGGGTATAAAAGAAGGTGCTGGCTGTGGAGTGGAGTGGGGTTGCGAAACGAGCCCTTGGCTACCAGTGAAATAGCTGATGTCTAGTCGAGTGGGGTTGAAAAACCAACATTTGGCTTTGACAAAACGAAGTTGCCGCCAACCTCCGGGATCGTTACCAATAATCGGGCCGCCGCATTGCCAAGCTGCCGCCAACCTTCTGTGTGCCGTCACCAAAGGATGGGTTCTGCCCAATGAAGACCCCTATTGTTTTTGGTAAAGATCGGTTAATGTTTAGGGAATGAAATGGACCAAATATTAAATTTTTGTCGGGGTTTCTGGTCGCTCCAGAGGCCGCAATTACGGTCCAAACGTCGCGAATTTTAACATGGAGAAGGGGATCGGGCCAAAAAATAAGCATGCCTGTTTTGATAAAGATCGTGACAAAATTTGTATTCTATAGCATATATATTTACCCATGAAAGACATAGTTCCGAGAAGTTGATAATATATCCAAGAGGAGTGGTTGACCTTTAGATTGATATCAATTATATTGTCGGATGTGGGAGATAAACTTAATTATCATTACCATTATCACACTAGAGGGCAGAAATATATATTGAAATTTTCCATGAGGATCCAAGTGTGGTCAAGGACAACGCCTATAATTTTCGGTGATGATCAGATAATAATTTTGGAATGAACTGGACGGAAAAATTAATTTTTTGAAAGCCGATCATCGCAACACAACCCACGGTGAAAGGAATCTGGCCAAGTAATTAGAAGGGCTGTACTGAATATTAGTAATATTTGTTGACCATTAGTCGGTCAAGAGGGTGGAAATATCGCGAAATATTGCCCAAGCTCAGAATATAAAACAACAGAAAGTTAGATTTTCGTGGAAGTTATGTAGAGTATCACATGGTGGGCCCGCGGACTATACTGCTCCGTTTACTAGTTTAATTTTATATTTCAAAATTGAAATGCCCTGAAATTTGGAAAATTTCCAATATCAATTAATAATAAATGATTTTTAACCCTAATCACTAGAAAATTTCTATGACCGTGTACTAGCTCAGGTTACATAAAGTAGGTGTTGTGTTAATTTCTTTTTAACAAGTCTCATTCATTTAAATTAATTTATGTCTACCGTAATAAATCCTAACGAACATTTTCGTGTAACTTGATACTCTATTAAATCTAATTTCCAACTAACGCATGTAATTTTTCTTTTGGTGTGACAACAAAAGAAAATAGTTTTCCAATGGAAAAAAGTGGAACAATGACAAATGGCGGAAAGTTTTCTCCCCTTTGTTTAAAACTCACACACAAAAAAGACTCTTAAGTCTTTAACATGACAACTACGAATTGGGTTCAATTTTTTTGGAATGGGTTCATACTTTTCAAATACCATAATTTCAAATCTAAACGTGAACTGGTATTGACAATGTATCATCCATTCTATCATATCCAAAAAAGACAATTTTGTATCAACTAACTTTAAACAATCAATATCCTATGGATAATTCCTTAAAATAGGAACTACAAAAAAAACTACTCTCCAAACATTTGGACACAAGAAAAACCGTCCGCCCTGGAAACCAATACCCAACATCAGGTTGATGGTAACAACAATTTGGTCAAATATAGCCGCTACGATCCGATACTAACCACACTTTAAATGTTTGCAACATGACACACACACATCCAGCGACGTCAAATACATTTTTGTGGTGGTTCACGGGGACGGACGACAAACCAAACAGTTCAGTGAATGAATGAAAAAAAAAATTACAAAAAAACTAAAACAAGTGAATCAAACCAACCAACAAACACCCAATTCATTGCTGGCGTATCGACGATATTGAACACCATTTGAACAGACCAAAAAAAAAAATAACATCGTGGACAAATTCAGGCAGATGAAAGCCATGGAGTGGTATCTTCTATGGATAACGTATCAGTATCACAGCAGCCAGCGTTTATTCATCGGTCAGCTGGATGGTTGGATGTGTCCGACGTTAAACTAACAACATCATCAACGTGAAATTCTGGATGATGACAAATTGAACAGTGACGTCAAGTGGAGGGCCACAAGATGGGAACTTTCAATGGGACATTTTTAGAAAAAATTATATTTTTTTCATGGACAAGGCATAAATCCTTTAATGAATATTTTTCCAGAACACCGACCATCCAAGGCGTGGATTTCTTAAAGAATAATTTTTCAACGACCATCCAAGGCGTGGATTTCTTAAAGAATAATTTTTCAACGACCATCCAAGGCGTGGATTTCTTAAAGAATAATTTTTCAACGACCATCCAAGGCGTGGATTTCTTAAAGAATAATTTTTCAACGACCATCCAAGGCGTGGATTTCTTAAAGAATAATTTTTCAACGACCATCCAAGGCGTGGATTTCTTAAAGAATAATTTTTCAACGACCATCCAAGGCGTGGATTTCTTAAAGAATAATTTTTCAACGACCATCCAAGGCGTGGATTTCTTAAAGAATAATTTTTCAACGACCATCCAAGGCGTGGATTTCTTAAAGAATAATTTTTCAACGACCATCCAAGGCGTGGATTTCTTAAAGAATAATTTTTCAACGACCATCCAAGGCGTGGATTTCTTAAAGAATAATTTTTCAACGACCATCCAAGGCGTGGATTTCTTAAAGAATAATTTTTCAACGACCATCCAAGGCGTGGATTTCTTAAAGAATAATTTTTCAACGACCATCCAAGGCGTGGATTTCTTAAAGAATAATTTTTCAACGACCATCCAAGGCGTGGATTTCTTAAAGAATAATTTTTCAACGACCATCCAAGGCGTGGATTTCTTAAAGAATAATTTTTCAACGACCATCCAAGGCGTGGATTTCTTAAAGAATAATTTTTCAACGACCATCCAAGGCGTGGATTTCTTAAAGAATAATTTTTCAACGACCATCCAAGGCGTGGATTTCTTAAAGAATAATTTTTCAACGACCATCCAAGGCGTGGATTTCTTAAAGAATAATTTTTCAACGACCATCCAAGGCGTGGATTTCTTAAAGAATAATTTTTCAACGACCATCCAAGGCGTGGATTTCTTAAAGAATAATTTTTCAACGACCATCCAAGGCGTGGATTTCTTAAAGAATAATTTTTCAACGACCATCCAAGGCGTGGATTTCTTAAAGAATAATTTTTCAACGACCATCCAAGGCGTGGATTTCTTAAAGAATAATTTTTCAACGACCATCCAAGGCGTGGATTTCTTAAAGAATAATTTTTCAACGACCATCCAAGGCGTGGATTTCTTAAAGAATAATTTTTCAACGACCATCCAAGGCGTGGATTTCTTAAAGAATAATTTTTCAACGACCATCCAAGGCGTGGATTTCTTAAAGAATAATTTTTCAACGACCATCCAAGGCGTGGATTTCTTAAAGAATAATTTTTCAACGACCATCAAATAAATGTAGTATCAATGCGTTTTTAAAGAATGTTCTTCAAGGGCACCGACCATGCAAAGCATGGATTTAGAATAAAACACTTTATAAAAAAGGCCCCTCAATTACATTCCTTGTTAGTAGAAGATACTCGACCACCTTACTCCTAACTATGACTATAGATATTTTACTTTGTATTCCATTGCTGTGATTTTCGTTAAAATTCAAACGACAACGCCTTCGAAAAGTTTAGCTCTTTTTGATATAAAAACCGGCAAATACTTTAATTAGTTTTCGCGTTGATGAAGCTTTTTTTAGAATATGGTTTAAAGCGTTTAGAATATCGTTTTAATTTATCAATAATTATATACAAGTCGATGGATGCTCAACAGCTGCGATATTCTCCATGTGTGTGGTACACAGTAATGAAAAACAGATTAAAGACGAATAATTTCGCATATTTTCATTAGGGAAACTATGAGATTTCTGGTTTATACTTAATTCATCTTCAAAGAGTCTAAGGACCAGTATATTGTCAGCAAACAACCGCATGCGTGTTCTTTTTAAAAGTAATTTGTGTGTAAACAACAGCACAAAACAACGGATCTCTGTCCGGCTCTCATTTATAATCACATCGCAGCATTGATTAAAGTCAACAATATAAATAAAGCTATTTCACTGTACGAAATGTAATTTTACAAAGTATAAGTGTCCTAAATAAATACATATTTGCATAGTTAATTTTTCCATATTGTACATGTACCTCGCTTTAAATACCCCGCTTTAATCGTGAGGAAGCCACTAATTTCTCCAAAAAAAAATGTAAACATTTCATTAATACTATAACTACTTTCCTACTAAGCTCTACCACTATTTGCTCTCATTTTTTCCTCTCTTTCTCTTTTGTGACAAAAAAAATATATTCCTCTCAAGGTAAAACACCATAACCACCATTCATTGTTTGGCTGTGTTTTGTTTTGGTATCGATCTCCTCATCGCCTCTTACTTGGTGCTTTTTGTTTTTGCAACCTTTCATTTCCATTTCGCCTTTTCACTATCTCGATTGAGGCCAGTTTGGCATTCACTGTTACTTCATTGGTGTTACAAAATTCGCATATATATTTTCGAAATCATTTCGAAATAAATATCAAAGGAGTGTTAATACGAACAACAAGCCCAACCAAATGTTCAACATTGTATATGGTTTTTCAAACTACGCAGAAAATGAACATGTAAGTAAATAAGAATAAACGAGACCAGACATAACAAAGAAGAAGGAAACATAGAATCAAAATAGCAAAATAAAAACTACAAAGAATTTCTGTGCCATAGAAACTCACCGCCACAAACAACCACAAACTCTAAAGTTGTTTTTCTTCACACTCTCTCTTCTCTCTCTCTCTCTCTGACAAGATAATAGTATTTAAAGTTTTATGAATTCCATTCATAAAATACAGAAATCACGACATTGGTCAAACTTTTTGAACGCTATTCATATAATATATGAATTATTTTTTCTGTGCAACAACATCAGTGGAAAATTCGATTAAAACCAAAATACCTTGACATGGAAGCTATGTCAACACCGAAACATATTTTAAAAATTCGAGGAAAATGCTGTGAGGGCTATATTAAATTTTCGACCTATTAGAGCTAGTAAAGAAGTAGGTCACTAGAAGTTCGACTAGTATATTTTGAGCTTATTTAATAATGGTGTCTTGAAAGAAGCCAATTAAAGTATTGGATTTTCAAAAAGGTTAGATTGGAAGTCAATTTACTGTAGTAGATGATGCTCAGTGAAGGTTCGATTTGGACCAAAAGGTAAATGTTCGGCAAAACTGTGTTTTATCCCCCAATATCCCAGAATGTATTTCAATATCCAAGTGGTAAATGCGGCTAAAGCCTTTAAAATACCGGAAATTATTTGCTACCGTTGTCATTAAACTTAAACCCATATCTATAATTTTTGTTAAAAAAAAATGTGTCCAAAACCTTTAAAATTCTGAGTAATGGGGCGAACCACTATATGGGGACTACCTAAAAACTAGGGCATATATTTATAATTTTGCGTAGGGAGATTTTCTACTCAATGAGAACAAAAAATATAAAATCAAAATTCGGCAAATGCCTTCAAAATGCCGAAAATTGGTCGGTACCGTAATATGGAAGCTATACTCAATATTGACAATTTTTAGTAGATAAAACGCAAATACTAAATTACACCCAATGAGAACAAAAAACGCGCAGCAAAATAACGAGTATTGTTGGGTACCGTTATATATACTCCCAAAATTATATTTTTTTGGTAAGGAGATTTTAGTTCAATAAGAATGTCAAATAAAAAAGAATTCAGACGTTCAATTTTTTGTTAGCAATCGATAGAATAACCACGTCGTTAAACCCTTTATGGCACAATGTTGCCCACAGACGACAAAATGTTTTAGAGCTTATATTTTTTATACAGCTGGTAGATATGAATTCTTTGCATTTCCTATGTCAAGACCTGATTATGGATGACACATATCACAAGAAAAATCTAAAAAATATGGAGAAGAGAGCAAAAAGTGTACAGTACTATTTTGTGTATACAGTCCAAATTATTTAAATCGCTTCATATTCGAAATGTACGATTTCTGCCATCAGAATTATTTTTGATTCTTGTAAAACGGAATATAGAGAATAATTTAAAATTATTTTTTCGTCGATTTTGCATTTGGTTTTCTTGATATTGGTCTTTTATTTTTCAGAAAGAATGTACTGTATTTCCCGAATGCAAGGCTGTAGCGATTTCAAATTTTGTCCATATCCTATCTAGGATAGTTGCATTAAACCTGTGAACAGAAAATTGTTCTATGATTACGGAAAAAAATCGGGTTCAAAGGGTTAGTGACTTCTTCATGGCATGGAGTCGATTAAATTATCAACTATGTCGTTTGGTATGTTATCCCTCTAATCATTCATGGCGATCCAATTTTGCGTTATACAATTTCCCAAAAGTTTAATTATGTGTTTTTGTTCAGGTACATGCCAATCAAGCACACACATTTTTTATATGATGTCCATTGTTTTACGAACTTAGACGCGTGCTTAGGGTCATTGTCTTTTTGATACACCCATGAAAGAGGCATTGCGTATGACGACATTGCGTCAGATAAAATATTTTGGTAATGAATAGGATCAATTCCTTCCCCGGAAAACACCGCTATACCATATTGTTGCCTCCACCATATATTGGGTTGAGGCTTTCGCCTTTTGCCCTCACACCAGGCACCTGAATTCGAACTGTCCAATTTAAATTGAATTCAACAGAAAAGAGAAGACATTCCTACTTTCGCAACATACCATTGGAAATATATTATTTATTTACTTTTTTTTTTTGCAAACTGAGCTAACCAATTTTTCTTTGAAATTAATGGTTTATTATGGTTCTGTATGCTCGAAGTCAGAATTCTACGGCCCTACCCCTTATCGTTTGTGAGGATATATCCAGTTGAAGTGATTTTGTTTATATCTTTGGACGTTATATGAAGGAATTTTTGTATATTTATTAATTTTATTTTCCGATCGTACGTTTTCTACAGTTCTTTCTTCCTCCACTATGTTCTGTCTTGGCGTTTCCGCTTAAGCACAAGAATGTATATTAATTAGTTGCAAATGTTTTAAGCAGGCCCAAAACACGTTTTTCATATTCTTGGGAAAAAAGCAACAACATATTGAAATATATATTTTTATTCCAAGAATAATTTAGAAGAATGGCTTATTAAAGATTGTTTTTATACGTAAGTAAAAATTATAAAATCATCTAAATCTTAGTTTCGCCTTATTTTATTGCATTGCAATTCTAGTTGCAAATTTTCGCCCACTGAGTAAAACTGATAATTTTTGGAAGGTACAGCGGATTTGGTTGAAACACGATATAGATCATAAACCCATTAATAACCTGAAATACCAATTCACAATTCCAACCATCCTAGGGGTAGTAGCAATGAATGAGCAACATTTCAAAGCTCTATTTTAAATATAATAAACTCTATCGTGATTTCAACAGACGGACATGATATAAAATTGTATTCTGATGAAGAATATAAACACATATATTTCATTTTTTCCATTCGAAAAGCCACTCCGGAACAATTCAAACAAAGTTTCATATGCAACCAAAATGTTCGATTTTTCCAACAAGACGGGGTTTCTCTAAATGTTCATTCGGAAAAATGCAAATACATACAAACAACCGTAAGAAAATTGAAGTGAAATTGGTTCACACCATTTTTCATACTATTGTTTAAATAAAATAAAAATAATAAAAAATATGTCCATCGATCCCCTGGAAGCGGGGTCTCTGAAACACTTTCGATTTTACGCAGCCGGTAGGATTCGAACCTACGCTCCCAGAGGGAATCTGATTTCGAGTCAGACGCCTTAACCACTCGGCCACGACTGCCTGTGGATGGCGCATGACAAAGACGGTATAACAGTACATTGGATGTTGTTAACATTGAATGTTAACAGTAACTAAATGTTATGTTATTGTAATCGGCAATTGTATTCTATGTTAAACTCAATACCTTAGTAATATATTGCTTATGTTAAAATAAGTATTCAGCATTTAGATTTGGGTCTTATCAATTAACAGTTGATGGAGGAATGTTGTTGAGGACGATAAGAAGCCAAACAACAAATATTGATAATGAATTTTACGTTTTAAATTATTGTTTTGGTTTTAACATTATATTACGATGCAAAATTTATAATGTGTATTTCAAAGTCTATTTTTAGGCGCCACAATTTTTATCATTGAATACAACGTGGAAATGGTGACGTAATAGATATTGAACATATTTTATTGGAAAATCAATACCCTCTTAAAAACTGGCACACTTAAAAATTTTTATACTTTTATTGCAGTTTGATCACTTAGATTGAATTAGTATTTTTTTAAATTTTCTGCAAGCGTATTGTTATTATATAATTTCACAGTTAATCCTATATACAATCGAGTACGCTTACAAAGAACACCGGTTATAACAAACTTTCTTATAGCGAACACATTTCCTGGTCCTGAAGTTTTTATGCAAATTGTATCATACAAATCTTTACTGTTATAGCGAACTTTTTTATAACGAACCGTTTATTCGGTCCAATTTTTCAGTTTTCATTTATTTTGGTTCAGTTACAACGAACATGCTATAAATATTCAAAATACTTAACGATGACAAAGTTAATTTATAATAACTCTGGCAACCTTCACAAGAAAATTCAGGTTTATCAAAGAAAAGACAAGCAGCTTAGGTATTGTCAAAAGGGAATCAAAACTACCGATTTCGGAACTGAATATATATATATATATATATATATATTTTTTTTTAAATTCTAGGTTTTCTATTACCTTGAATATAACGAACTTCTTCTCTAACGAACTAATTTGTTCGCTTCCTACTAGTTCGCTATAACCGTACCTTATTGTATTTGTAATTCATTCATATTCTTAATTGTATACATTTAACACAGTTGGTATTTTGCAGCAATTTAGTATCTAAATTCTTCAATTTATTTTTTAAGTACGTAAAATATTCCGTAATCAATTTTATTTATACACGAAAAAATTAATCGGTCTTTAACGAACATATTACTAGTTACGCAGCCGGTAGGATTCGAACCTACGCTCCCAGAGGGAATCTGATTTCGAGTCAGACGCCTTAACCACTCGGCCACGACTGCTACTTGGGAGGTGGGGTAACGAATGTGTCCTTTTACATTCGAATGCAAGGATAATTACATTGTATTCGAAACTAATGCAACAGACGAATGTTATTACAACTGCAAAAAAATTATGTATTTTTTTTTAATACAGAAAAATATTCAGCTAAGACGATTTTTGCCTAAAAGTGAATTTCATGTGTAAATGTGGTATTTGTCTACCTACTATTAGTTTGTATTCGTCATTTTTGTAATCTAACATTTAAAGTTAGTGATAACATGTGGTTCTTATTTTTTAATTTTTGAAATTTTTACCCGACTATTAACATTTTGCAACAATGATGGTAAGTATCAACGAATTAACGACCGTACAGTTCTAGAAACATGCATCATGTTATACCCTCGATACAAAATTCCCTTAATCAGTCTCGACTTTCACATTGGGGTGACATTGTCAATAGGTGGTTTGTGCTCTTAAAAAATTATACTAAGGATGGAAACCTGGGCTAGGAATTTAAATGAAATTTTATTGGTATTATAACATTAATTTCAGTACAATTTTGATAATTTTGTGGGGGAGATACCAGAAGTAGTGGACTCTTATCTCAAACAATTTGGTCCAAAGAAAGATGGGTTCTAAAAATACATTTCGATGAGGCACCGTTATGTCGTAGCAAAGCATTTGCTATAATGCCGAGGGTATTATAAATATTCTCAGATCGATAAAGAAAATATTTTTCTAAGGACTATTATTTTTACGGATTAAACAAATTCGCAGATCGATAATAGGCTTTGAATTTCAAAAAAAAATTGTTCAAGGTTATTATAGACATGGAATTTTTAAAAATATTTTTTGTAAGGCCTATTACAGGCGTGGATTCTATAAAATATTTTTTATGATATTTTTTCAAAGGATAAATGCTTTAGGGTCGTACCTAAATTCATGCGTATGCGTACGAATTTATTCACCTCAAAAGTTTATTAAATGTATTACAATGAATATTACTCAAATACGCATTGCGTATAAAAATATAAAGTTGAAATTTTTCAACATTGACAATGCGTACTTTGAAATTTTTCGCCATTTTCAATTGGCACAGATGCAAATAAAGTCCTTGCGCATTTAGGTAATACGGACGTCTAACAAACCCTATAAAGGTGAGAAGATGAGTATTTTTGTACGGAGCGCAATAAATTAGGTACGACCCCTAAAAATATTCTTATAGGGGTAATAAAAGGCGTACTTTCTGAAACTACTATTTTTTTCAATGTCTATTGTAGGCGTAAATCCTTTAAAATATTTTTCTAAAACCTATTGGCAAGGATTTTTTAAAAAACATGTTTATGGCCGATAATAGGCGTAGATTAAAAAAATCTAAGCTGATAGCACCAAGGTTAAGGCTGATAATACCAAGCCGTCCGGCTGTCCATATTAAATTGTAAACAAAGTACAGGTCGCATTTAAGGGAACCCCACCCATTCTCGATTTAAATTTTTCAAGATTTTCAATGGGCTTGTTAATATTTGTAACTTTGCACATATATATTTGAAGATTTAAAAGAGAAGAAAAATAATTTACAAAAAATGTTTGTTATTGTTTTGTTGTTGTTTTTTGTAATTAAGGAAAAGCCCTTATTTTTGATGGCGGGCATGATAACTCCTCACTGGAACAACGGAATCCGAAAATTCCAACGGTGTTAGAAAGAGTACATGCCTGGCTCTCGTATGAACTAGGATTATTGACTTCGCTCTAAAATTAATAAAATGGCGGACCTTTGAAAAAATATTTTTGGAAAAGTTAAAAAATAAGGACGATCTTCGCCGATTGGCTTTATCCTAGTTCATACGATAGCTATACACTTACAGAGAAACGTGTAGAAATTTGGAATCGATTGGGTTATTAGTTTTTGAGTTATCGTGCCCGCCATTCGCAAAAGAGAAAAACGCGTTTAAAGTTTGAGAACCCCTTTAGTCGTCACTTGATGCTGACACAATAAATCGGCTATATTGTCAAGAGTTCTTGAGATTTTTACTTGCAATTTTGTAGGGACATTCTTGAACTAGTGTAGATTCGAATTAAATAAAAAAAAATTGACCCCGATAATGGGACCCCCATTAGACCCGAATTGTGTAGATTCGAATTAAATAAAAAAAATTTGACCCCGAGAATGGGACCCCCATTAGACCCGAATTGGATGAAATTAGGTCACTTATTTGGCTCAAGAACGAACCCTATTGAAATTGAGAAAAATCGGTATATATAAAAATATGGTATATTTTCGTATTGATATTCGGTCCATATTCAGATATAGCTCCCACATATATTTTCGTCCGATTTAATGTAAATGGTGACCCAAGGTTCTTACATATCTTTCGATTTGAACGGAATTTGGTACAGCGTACTGAATTTGTTCTAGAATGATGTGTGTAAAGTTTCCTGAAAATCGGTCCAGGTATAGATATAGCTCACATATATATTTTCGCACATATATATATATATATATACTTTAAATTGATTTACATAATTTTGTCTCATTGTAAGAAGCAACCTATTATCTGGCCAAATGAAAAATTTAGTATAGGTTGCAGAATGACATGTTTATGGATCTATGTTCGTGTTAATGGTCCTTCAACGTCTATTTTGAATATATCCAAAAAGGTGGAAGGTATCATATAAGGGTACGGCCCCGTCCGACTTTACGACTTTCTTTACTGGGTTTCAAATGCCTACAATGGGCGTGGATCTTTTAACAATAGTTTTCTAAGGCTTACAATATTTTTCTAATGTGGATACTAGACGTGGGTTTTTTAATATTTTTCTAAGGCCGATAACAGGCGTCGGTTTTTTTTAATATTTTTCTAAGATTGATTATTACGTGGATTTTTTAATATATATATACGGATTATTATAGGCAAGAATGTTTTAAAACATATTTTTAAATGTTTCTAAAGCCGATAATATACATGGCTTTTTTAATATTATTCTATGACCTATTACAGACGTCGATTTAATAATAAGCATTTTTCTAATGTGTATTTAATATTCAGCTCTTATGTTTTTTTGATCACTTATGCTCTAAATTAAATAAAAGAAAAAACACTGCGAGCATCCCCACAAATTGTGGCCCACAATACACACTAAGTGTAACGATCCAATGAGCAGATATTTTTGAATACTCTTTTATTCTCTTACCTTCTCACATTTGTTGGGAGACATATTCCGAGAATTTACGCGCCAATTGTTTACATTGCACGCACTGAAACTCCAATAGATTTGTATTGGTTAGAAAGAGATAGAACATTTCATTGACACTTGTTTCATTGCATATTTTGTGCATTCTGTTTGCAGATTTCTATTTTTATTTTGTATTTCTTTTACGTTTTTAACAAATAAAAAACTACACAACACTTTAGTATTAATATTCACTGATATGTATATTATTTATAAAGAATATTTACTTTAAAATAATTTATTAAACACAAGTTCCACGACCATCACTATTAACAATACACTCGCGACAAGATTCAAAGGACAACTAACAATGGAGTGGAGACGCGAACATACAGAAACCTAATTAGAAAAGAGAATGGGGAAAATGGGAGTAAACGGGAGAGTAAATGGGCAAATATCAATGAGAAATAATTTGTATTGGTTAGAATGTGATGTAATTGTCCATTCATGATATTCAATGTGTATTCTTTAAAAAGTGCAAAATAGAAGATGAAAACAAAATTAAAAAAAAAAAAAATTATATTATGAATGGGCCGTGAAAAATATTATTTAATAATACACACACCTATAAAGGGCCCTCAAAATACTTTTAAAAAATCCACGCCTGCTATAGGCTTTAACATTTTTTTTAAATCCACCGTCTTTAAGTCCTAAAAAATTTTTTTTTTAAATTTACGCCTACTAATAGGCTACGAACGTATTGAAATATATGCCTCCGATAGGCCTTAGAAAAATATTATTTAAAAAATTAACGCCTATAATAGAACTTAGAAAATATTCTTTTATAAAATCCACGTCCATATCAGGCATGCAAAAATAAAAGGCCTTAGAAATCTATTTTTTTTTTTAAATCCACGCCTATAGTGGTAATTTTTTTCAATTTTCAATTTCAATATTTTATGTCTAAATCCGCGCTTAGGAATGTACATTGGAAAGAAAGAACTATTTAATAAATCTAACTGAAAATATTCGGGAGAAAAAGGGAGAGAGGAGAAACGTGTTTTCAGAAAAAAATAAGAAAGAGCAAGAAAAACGTGAGCGTGAGCAAATCGAGATGTACAGGAGCCAGAATGAAGTCCGAAAATTTTACTAACGCGTAGAACACCAAACCGAAGGTTTTGGTGCAGGCACATCCTCCTGTAGAGATGAAGAAGGGAACCTGGTGACAGAAACAGACAGCGTGTTGAGGATCTGGAAGGAGCATTTTGAAAAGCTTCTGGTAAAGAATAGTTGCGGTGAAGAAGATATACCAGAACCAATAAAATATTTGGGAGAAAAGGAGAGAGGAGAACGTGTTTTCAGAAAAAGACGAAAAAACAAGAAAAACGTGAGCGTGAGCAAATCGAGATGTACAGGAGTCAGAATGAAGTCCGGAAATTTTACCAACGAGTATAACACCAAACCGAAGGCTTTGGTGCAGGCATATCCTCCTGTAGAGATGAAGAAGGGAACCTGGTGACAGATACAGACAGCGTGTTGAGGAGGAGCATTTTGAAAAGCTTGTAGTATCAAATAGTGGCGGTGAAGAAGATATCCCAGAACCAATAAGAGATGACGGTATAAAATGTATACCACCTAGCCAAGATGAGGTCAGAATAGCTATTAATCGGCTGAAGAACAATAAAGCAGCAGGTACCGATGGGTTATCAGCGGAACTATTCAAGACTGGTGGTCAGATGCTGGCCAGGAGCATGCACAACTATAGAGTAATAAGTCTCCTTCCTATTGCATATAAAGTGCTATCCAGTGTTCTGTGTGAACGACTGAAGCCAATGGTCAATGACATTATTGGACCATACCAATGCGGCTTCATACCTGACCACCATTGGCCAGATTTTCACTCTGCGCTAAATCCTGGAAAAGACCCACGAAAAACACATCGACACATACCACCTATTCGTCGACTATAAAGTCGCATTCGACAGTCCTATACGTTCAGAGGTGTTTAAAGCCATGTTTAAGTTTGGCATTCCGGCAAAATTAATACGGCTATGCAGGATAACTTTAAGTGGCACAAGGTCAGCAGTTGAAGTTGGAACGAAGCCCTTCAATACCGAACGAGAATTCAGACATAGTGACAGTTTGTGGTGTGATCTTTTTAACATCCTGCTGGAAAAGGTCATACGAGACGCAAAGATGAACAGAAATGGCATTCTGTACACCAAACAACACATGTTACTCGCCTAAGCCGATGACATCGATATAATCGATCGAACATTGAGAGCGGTAACATCCACTTTTAAACAAATTGAGAAAGAGTCTGCCAAAGTGGGTCTCGCAGTAAACGACGAGAAGACCAAGCTGATGGTATCAACGTGCAACACGTCCAGTAGACTCGGACCAACTGTGGAACTTGAGAACTACAGCTTCGAGGTAGTTAAAGATTTTATATACCTTGGTACCGAATGACATCAGTATTGAAATTCGGAATGACATCAGTTTTGAAATTCGGAGAAGGGTTGTGATGGTCTACAGATGCTACTATGGTCTAAGTAAGCCGTTAAGAAACAAGGCCACCTGCCGCCAGACCAAACTCACACTTTACAAGACGCTGATATTAACCGTGCTGTTATATGGATCTGAAGCATGGGTACTGGCGCAAGCAGATGAGGCAGCTCTTAAGGAGTTTGAAAGAAAATTTCTCCGAAAGATCTACGGGGCTATCTGCGTCGGCGGTGAATATAGGCATCAAATGAATTTATACGCAGACTTCGACATAGTCAGTCGTATTGAGCTGCAGCGACTACGGTGGCTAGGCTATGTTGTGCGAATGAATGAGAATGCCCCAGGCATCAAAAGGCATATAAAAGCGAGCATACTGATGGCCACGAATTAGATGGAAATACCAACTAGAAAACAACATCTTGGAACGTGGTCTTTCAAATTTTAGGAGATGCGCACAAGACTGAGAATATGCATAGAATCACTTTCTGAGTCGATTTACGCATATCCGTCCGTCTGTCCGTCCGTCCGTCTATTTATGATCAGATTTGGATGAAATTTGGCATAGGTCACTTATTTGGCCCAAGGACGAACCCTATTAAAATTGGGATAAATCGGTTCAGATTTAGATATAGCTACCATATATATTTTCGTCCGATTTAATGTAAATGGTGCACCAAAGTCCCTATATATCTTTCGATTTCACGAAATTTGGCACAGCGTAATGAAATTTGGTACAGCCTAATCATTTAGGTCTAGAATGATGTGTATTATGTTTCCTGAAAATCAGTTCAGAGTTAGATATAGGTCCCATATATATTTTCGTCCGATTTAATGTAAATGGTCCACCAATGTCTGTATATATCTTTCGATTTGCACGAAATTTGGCACAGCGTAATGTATTAGGTATAGAATGATGTGTATTAAGTTTCCAGAAAATCGGTTCAGATTTAGTTATAGCTCCCGTATATATTTTCGTCCGATTTAATGTAAATGGTGCACCAAAGTCCCTTAAAATCTTTCGATTTGAACGATTTTTGGCACAGCGTAACGAATTAGATCTAGAATGATGTGTGTTAAGTTTCGCGAAAATCGTTTCAGATTTAGATATAGCTCCCATGTATATTTTCGTCCGATTTAATGTAAATGGTGCACCAAAGTCTCTATATATCTTTCGATTTCACGAAATTTGGCACAGCGTAATGAATTAAGTCTAGAATGATGTTTGTTAAGTTTGCTGAAAATCGGTTCAGATTTAGATATAGCTCCCGTATATATTTTCGTCCGATTTAATGTAAATGGTCGACCAAAGTCCACATATATCTTTTTATTTGCACGAAATTTGGCATAACGTACTGAGTTGACCCTAGACATCACTGCCTGCTATGTTTCATGAAAATCGGTCCAGATTTAGATATAACTCCTATATATATTTTCGTCCGATTTAATGTAAATGGTACACCAAAGTCCCTATATATATTTCGATTTGCACTAAATTTGACACAGCGTAATGAGTTAGGTCTAGAATGATGTGTGTTAAGTTTCGTGAAAATCGGTTCAGATTGAGATATAGCTCCCATATATATTTTCGTCCGATTTAAGTTAAATATTGTACCACAGTCCCTTTATATCTTTCGGTTACAGCATTTGGTACAGCGTAATGAATTGCAGAATGACATGTTGATGAATCCAATTTCATTTTACTGGTCCTTTAAAAACGCGACGTCTGTTAGGATTCATCTGTTGAATATACCCAAAGTAAAGTCCGTCCGACTTTACTACTTTCCTTACTGGTTTAATGCTCGGCTTATGGAACAACCGTTCTGTATTTTGAACTATTTTTTTTTTTATTTCTTAAATTTATTGTTTTTACATAACAGAAGTGAATTTAATAAGTTCTTATCTAAAAAAAATAAATGTAAACAATAATCAAAGATACTAAATATATTCGGGTCATAATATATGGGACTGGATAACGATTAGAAAAATTTAACAATTTTTTTACAAAACAAAACAAAAGCAAACCTGTTTCTTTTAAAACAGCGGATCGTACTTATTATCTAAATATTAAAATTATTTTTTTGTCTTTATAATTAAAAATAAACATTAACATTGTTTTATTCTAATCACATTGTGTAATAAAAAGCACAGCAATACCCCGAATATTTTGTTTTGTATATAAACAATGCTTATATCTCTCACTTTTATATTTGTTACTTTTATTGGACTTTTGGAATTTATTTCGTTAGATTATTAACAATTTTTTCTTAAACTAAAAATACTCTAAGGATTAAAATTTATTTCCGATTTTTTATAAATGCGTATTTGTTTCCGATTTCGCATCGGCCGTGCTCTCAACAACATCGGGCATAAATGCCTTATTATCGAGTCCACCATTTTGACAGGTGCTGCCTTCGACTCGACAACTGTGATCACAGATATGTTCGTGTAGGACACTGCTAACAATGCCATTCAAATGACCCTTGGCTTCCGAGGCCAAGGCAATGGCATCCATGGTACTAATATTGCCATTGGGATCTTTGCTCTCCGCCAAATCTTTACATGCCTCAGCGGTGTCCAGAGACTTTCGTTTGCGCAATTGTTGGCGTTGGAAATTGTACATCCACCTAAAAAAATAATTTATTTTAAATTAGAAAAGAATAAAAAAGAATATTTTACAAAAACTCACAAAAATATTATAACAGCCAATATGGTAATGGCACCACCGAGTATATAGAATGCTCCCGGGAAGACCTTAATTGTTGCCGCATACAGCGTACTATACATGGGAGCATAGACCACCGGCATAAGGGCCTCAGCAACACCAAACAGTGAATTCACCTTACCCAATTCATCTTTGGATACCAATTTTGTGGCCATCGAACGCATAGCAATGAAAGATGTTCCATTGAATATTTCAACAATGGCTCCGACATACATATGCCATGGCAGGGTAGCGAAGGCATAAACGAATCCAGATAAAATTTTTGATGTACTTGAGAGGACACCGATAAGGGCATCATCTAGCTTCAGCTTATGTGAGAGGATACCGACACAGAAGAGGACACCTGAAAAACAAAAGATTTTGAAATAATTGAAGAAAAATCAAAGAAAATTATAGGCGTGGATTTTTTAAAGAATTTTTTCAGGAACCAACTTAGGCGTGGATTGCTTTAAAATATTTTTTCAAGAACCAACTTAGGGTGGATTTTTTAAAAATATTTTTTTCAAGGACCAACTTTGCTGTGGATTTTTTTAAGAATATGTTTTCAAGCGGGGATTTTTTTAAGAATATTTTTTCAAGACCCATGCAAAGCGTGGATTTTTAAGAATATTTTTCAAGACCCATACAAGGCGTGGCGTTTTTATACTCTTCACCACACTGTGGTACAGGGTATTATATCTTTGTGTATATGTTTGTAACAGACAAAAGGAAACGAGATAGACCCATAGTTCATTTTGGGAATATGCATAGAATCACTTTCTGAATTTGGCACAGCTCATTTGTTTGGCCCAAGCTCGAACCCTATTGAAATTGGGAAGTTTCGTTGAAATCGGTTCATATTTGGATAAAGCTTCCATATATATTTTCGCCCGATTTTAAGTAAATTGGGCGTGAAACTCCTCGTGTTAGTCAGATTGACATCAAATTTTGCACAACGTATAACATTGAGCATAGAATTACGTAGGTGTGTTTTGTAGAACTACAGACATAGCCCAACGGATGACCTATTGATATTGGATAGATCTATGTAGATTCACATTTAGATAAATATCATATATTTTATTTCATCCAATTTCAGGACAATGTTTAATATACCCATAGTGGTGAAGGGTATCATATAGTCGGCCCCATCCGACTTTACTACTTTCCTTACTGGTATAAAAAGATTTTTCAAGACCCTACAAGGCGGGAGTTTTAAAGCATATTTGTTCTTACCGACTAGACCAGTAACCACAGCAAAGGTATTGAAAACACTAAAATCAACTTCGTTCCAATTGAAGCGATAGCGGGTGAACAGGTACATTACATTCATTTCACCTAAAAGAAGAACATTGTTAAAATTGTCTTCTTGATTCGCAAAAATCAAAACCTACCATAAATGGGTCCAATGACAACCATAACAACGATCATAAGTAAAATAACACGGGCACGTCTCTTATTTTCACCCTTCTTAAAGGCTACACGGAATGTCTCGATCACATGTTCCTTATCGAAGAAATCGGCCAGTAGATTTCTGGGCTTATGTTTATCTTCGGGCTGAATGCAACGTGGTCTCGGCTCAGGCAAAAAGAAGAAGCCGTAGAACAAGGACACAACATATAAACTGGCCGAAATTGAGAAGACACCATAGAAACCAATTTTTCTAAAAGAGAAAAAAAATTAGAAATTAATTTATTTAAAATTTCTAGGGGTACTTACTTTAGCAACACCCCACTCAGAGCCGTTCCTATGGGCACACCAACCGAAAAGCATACATTCAAGATACCAATACGTAAGGTACGCTCCTCCTCCGTTGTGATATCGGCAATATAACTGAACACACCCATTAGCATAACAAACCACCCTCCGCTCAGCGAAGGAAATATGGCCTCAGTCAAACCCGCTACCTCCATTGGGGTGTCTTTAAAATACACACACAAGATAAGACCCACTGTACCCAAAAATTCTCCAACAATTGGTATTAGAATACAGGGTTTCCGACGATGATGGCGATCACTCCACGAACCCCAAAATAAAATTAACAAACACGGGAACAGGGATTGTATCACAGTTTTCCAGGCCACCATGTGAGCAACCATTTTTTGGATGGTCTCCTCTTCCCTGAAAGGCAAATATTTTCGATTATTAAATATCTTAAGGACATCGAGATTTTTCAACTTACATGGTATAATTTGTTGTCTCTCTCCGCGTCAGAGCATCACACACCACATCGCCATAGTCCATGTTAACTCGACACGCCTTTTCCAGATTCAAATTTTGTGTTGCCAAATTGGACAGAACACTGGGCATGATGTAGGCGGCCACAATGGGTTCCACTGTTATGTTCTTGATGACCTTTTGCATTTTCTCTCGCCATGTTAAGGGTGTTGCTGTTGTTTCGGTTGTTGCGCAGATCTGGTCCTGAGCCTTGGAAGGCTCATTTGTGGCGACCATTTTTTAAAACTGAAAGAACAAAAGAACTAATTAGTAAATTTGGATCATCTATAAACGTGATTTTTTAAATAATTCAAGGTGTGGATTTTTAAAGAATATTTTTCGAGCACCAACGCGAGACGTGCATTTAAAAAAATATGTTTGCAAGGATCAGACAAGGCGTGGATTTTTTAAAGAATATTTTTTAGAGGACCAGCCATACAAGGGGTGGATTTTTCAAAGAATATTTTTTCAGAGGACCATTTTTTAAAAAATATTTTTTCAGAGAACCATCCATACAAGGCGTGGATTTATTAAAGAATAATTTTTCAGAGGACCAGCCATACAAGGCGTGGATTTTTTAAAGAATATTTTTTCAGAGGACCAGCCATACAAGGCGTGGATTTTTTAAAGAATATTTTTTCAGAGGACCACCCATAAAAGGTGTGGATTTTTTCAAAGAATATTTTTTCAGAGGACCAGCCATACAAGGCGTGGATTTATTAAAAGAATATTTTTTCAGAGGACCAGCCATACAAGGCGTGGATTTATTAAAAGAATATTTTTTCAGAGGACCAGCCATACAAGACGTGGATTTTTTAAAGAATATTTTTTCAGAGGACCAGCCATACAAGGCGTGGATTTTTTAAAGAATATTTTTTCAGAGGACCATTCATACAAGGCCTGGATTTTTTAAAGAATATTTTTTCAAGGACTACCACAAGGCGTGGATTTTTTAAAGAATATTTTTTCAAGGACTACCACAAGGCGTGGATTTTTTAAAGAATATTTTTTCAAGGACTACCACAAGGCGTGGATTTTTTAAAGAATATTTTTCAGAGGACCATCCATACAAGGCGTGAATTTTTTTAAAGAATATTTTTTCAGAGGACCATCCATACAAAGCGTGCATTTTTTAAAGAATATTTTTTCAGAGGACCATCCATACAAGGCGTGAAATTTTTTAAAGAATATTTTTTCAGAGGACCATCCATACAAAGCGTGCATTTTTTAAAGAATATTTTTTCAGATGAACATCCATACAAGGCGTGGATTTTTTAAAGAATATTTTTCAGAGGGCCATCCATACAAGGCTTGGATTTTTTAAAGAATATTTTTTCAAAGGACCATCCATACAAGGCGTCGATTTTTTAAAGAATACTTTTTCAGAGGACCATCCATACAGGCGTGGATGTTTTAAAGAATACTTTTTCAGAGGACCAGCCATACAAGGCGAGGGTTTTTACACCCTTCACCACACTGTGGTACAGGGTATTATGTCTTTGTGCATATGTTTGTAACAGGCAAAAGGAAACGAGATAGACACATGTTTCCTTTTGATAATATGCATAGAATCACTTTCTAAGTCGATTTATACATGTCCATCTGTCCATGTTAAATTGTAAACAAAGTACAGGTCGCATTTATGATCCGAATTGGATGAAAATCGGTTCAGATTTAAATATAGCTCTCATATATATGTTAGCCCGATTTAATGCAAATGGTATACCAAAGACCCTATATATTCTTCGATTTGGGCGAAATTTGGCACAGTGTACTAAATTGGGTCTAGAATGATGTGTGTAAAATTTCTTGAAAATCGGTTCAGATTTAGATATAGCTCCCATATACATTTTCGTCCGATTTAAGGTAAAAGGGGCACAAAGTCCCTATATAACTTTCGATTTGAACGAAATTTGGCATAGAGTACTGAATTAGGTCCAAAATGATGTGTGCCAAGTTTCGAGAAAATCGGTTCAGATATAGATATAGCTCCCATATATATTTTCGTCCGATTTAAGGTAAACAGGGCACCAAAGTCCCTATATATCCTTCGATTTGCATGAAATTTGGCATAGGGTACTGAATTACGTCCAGAATGCTGTGTGCTAAATTTGGTGAAAATCCGTTCAGATATAGATATAGCTCCTATATATATTTTCGTCCGATTTAAGGGAACCCCCATTCTCGATTTTAATTGTTCAAGATTTTCAATGGGCTGGTAAATCAATACCAATGCTTGTTAAGGTTTGTAACTTTACACATATATAATTGAAGATTTAAAAGAGAAGAAAAATAATTTACAAAAAAATTTTGTTATTGTTTTGTTGTTGTTTTTTGTAATTAAAGAAAAGTCCTTATTTTCGATGGCGGGCATGATAACTCCTCACTGGAACATCGGAATCCAAAAATTCCAACGGTGTTAGAAAGAGTACATGTCTGGCTCTCGTATGAACTAGGATTATTGACTTCGCTCTAAAATTAACAAAATGGTGGAGCTTTGAAAAAATATTTTTGGAAAATCGCCGATTTTTTACCAAAACCCAAGTCAAAAAATAAGGAAGATCTTCACCGATTGGCTTTATCCTAGTTCCTACGATAGCTACACACTCACAGAGAATCGTGTAAAAATTTGAAGTCCATTGGGTTATTAGTTTTTGAGTTATCGTGCCCGCCAGTCGCAAAAAAATGTTTAGAGAAAAACGCGTTTAAAGTTTGAGAAGCCCTTCAGCCGTCACTTGATGCTGACAAAATAAATCGGCTATATCTTCAAGACTTCTTGAGATTTTCATTTGAAATTTTGTAGGGACATTCTTTAATTAGTGTAGATTCGAATTATATCAACAAAATTTTTGACCCCGAGAATGGGGGGGGGGGGTCCCCTTAAGATAAATGGGACACCAAAGTCCCTATATATATTTCGATTTACACGAAATTTGGCAAAGCGTAATGAATTAGGTCTAGAATGAAGTGTGTTAAGTTTCCTGAAATCGTTTCAGATTTCGATATAGCTTCTATATCTGACCAAAAATTTAGTATCGGTTGCAGAATGACATGTTTATGGTTCAAATTTCATTTTACTGGTCCTTTAAAAATGCGGCGTCTGTTAGGGTTCATCTGTTGAATATCCCCAAAGTGGTGAAGGGTATCATATAGTCGGCCTCGTCCGACTTTACTACTTTCCTTACTAGTTAAGAATAAGAATATTTTTGGAGGACCGGACAAGGCGTGGATTTTTTTAAGAATTTTTTTTTTTGGAGGACCAGATTTTTAATGAATATTTTTCAGGGAACCTGATAAGGCGTGGATTTTTTTAAGAATTATTTTTGGAGGACCAGATTTTTAAAGAATATTTTTCTGAGAACCTGATAAGGCGTGGATTTTTTAAAGAATGGTGGATTTTAAATAATATTTTTCAGTGGAGCGGATTTTAAATAATATTTTTATAAGACCATCCAAGGCGTGGTTTTTTAAATAATATTTTTAGAAGACCATATCATTCCATAGGGATCTTCTGGTTGGTCTTCTATAAAGAAGACTTTGTCGTCTTCTATACAAAATATTTTCAGGTCATAAGAAAAGTTTCTTGTTCTTCTATAGAAAAGTCCTACTGGTTTTCAAGAAGGTATTCAATAAGCAGACCTTAGAGTCATACATAAAAGCAGCCCTTTTTATCTTCTCTGATAAGACTTACTGGCATTCTTCTTAGTTCCCACAATCATCGGCAACATCCAATAAAATATTTTGTTTTATTTATTTTTTTGTATTTGCACATATAATTAATGCAAGTAGCTGTCCCAGATTATTGTTCACTTCCAGTGAATTTAATTAGCAATTCATAAATAATTTTCAAAAAGTAACAAAAAATCTGAGTAATTTTTTAGCTATATATTGACGTTCCATAAACAATTTGCATGAGCTTAAAAAACAATCAATGCCTTATATTGTCTTCACAACATTGTTGTATAGTCTGATCCGATGAAACAGGTGGTTGGTAGGTGGCAGGAAATACTCTCAGCCAGCGCTTAGCTACAACACATTTAATTCCATAAAAAATACAAATTGTTTTAGGGTTTGGAGCTGTGAAAATTGTGTTGCCAATTGATTATCTTCTAGAAGAATGTCGTTCCCACCAATGATGGAGGTGTAATTTGCAGGGAGTACTCTATTTTCTGTTATGTGAACAGGTGTTAACAAATATTTACATTTCAATATTGAAATGTTATTTTTCGAATCAAAGTTTATGGGTCGTAGATCCACAAAGAGAAAATTAAGCTAAGCAACTTCACAAAAATTCTTTAGATAAGTTGTATGGAAGTATATCGACATTAATTTTCTTTTACTACCTCTAGGAATTTTTTTCATTTGAAAAAATTTCCCATTTCCACTTATTTAAGTGTGAACAGTAAAAATACATTGCTTTTAATTACAGCTCGCGATTTCACACAACAGCTGTTCGTTCGCTCATCCATTAATTAAGCCATAGGTACCTGTGTGGTGTAAATAAATTAAGAAAGAAAACAAAAACAATACAACCAAACCATCAACAAATTCAAATAAAACAATAAATTCATTTGATTTTTTTCAAAATCCCTACACAATGATAAAAATTGTAGTACTAGCACAGATTTTTGTTCAGCTCACACAGTTTTAATCGAATGAATGATACATCTTCTCATCGTGCTGCTGACGTTTTGGATGAGCCAGTGATTATTTCATTTCAGTTTGGCGTTTTCACAGTTTCATTTTTATAACACATTTCTTAATTAAAAATCATGTAATTTACAAAAGTACTGCTGTTGCTACTTGTGGTTATCGTAGTTGTAGTTAGTTGTTGTTGGTTGGTTTTTTATTAATTTTTTGTTTTGCTTTGTAGCTGACAGTTGTAGTTCAGTTCAGTTCTGTTTTGTTTTTTTATTTTTTAATTTTTTGCTGGCGCCTATAAACATGCTTTTCATTTACGTTGTTATATTGCAAAAAAAATGTTTAATTTCATTGTCATTGTTTAGTGAAAAATTGTAAAATTGAAACAACTAAAAATGTGATGTTCGGCCGAACCGAACTGTTTATACCTTTCATCATGTGGTGGACATTCAAAATACCTAAAGTCGATCGGGACTTTTATTTTGGGGGGCTATGTCATGCTAAATTGTTGCCAAGAGAAAACGAAATACCAAAGTGCAGGTACTCAGGTGGAAAGTTGGGCTAAGGCCTCCAATATACAGAAAACGTGGACTTAAATTGAAAATGTTGTCTGAAGAAGTTTTTTTACCGACCAAGCTCCCTCACATGCCAAATTATAGTCATATCGTAATGCTAAAATATAGTCATCACTTCGGTTGAAAAATGCCCTTAGTGACATGAAAATACCAATAAAAGGCCTGGACATTTATATGGAGACTATATCCACAGATCGACAGATGTTGATAATTTTCGGAAGGACGTTTTGATATCCAATGAAATCCTAATTGATAATTTTAGGAATGCCAATTTTCTATCACAAAAAAGTCCGGAATATTAGAGGTACTCTTTAAAGGATAAC
The DNA here is from genome assembly GCF_032173495.1 of Musca vetustissima. Lineage (NCBI taxonomy): Eukaryota > Metazoa > Arthropoda > Insecta > Diptera > Muscidae > Musca > Musca vetustissima. Next base: position 59,609 of record NW_026875132.1, read on the forward strand.
TACATTAAAAAGTAGACCAATACTGATAGGAATATGGTAGGAATTATTATTATAACAGTATTAACAACATACCCAAACTCCTTAAAAACCGAATTATAGAGGTACCGTTTTATGGGAGCTACCCTTGAATAAAGCTACCCTTGTTTTTGGTAAGGATCAGTTAATATTTACGAGCCAAATGAACCAACAACTTTATTTTTGTCTGTTTTTCTGGTTGACCTTAAGGTCTCAGTTAAGCCACGAACATCGCGATATTTTACGCAGAGATATTTACGCAGAGTCTGAAAAAGCATGACTGTTTTGTTGAAAATCCGTCAATATTTAGCAAGTCATATGTACCCATATTTTTATTTGAAAATTTACAAAATTTGTATTCTATAGCGTGTATATTTACGAGAAAGACCCTAGAAGTGGATAGCATATCCAAGAGGAGTGGCTAACCCTAAAACTGACACAAATTTTATTATTCTATCTACCCTACCACATTTGATGGCTAGGAAATTTTTCATTAGGTTCCGGTTATGACCAAAGAGACGACTATAATTAAATAATTTTCGATAATAATCAGATGATATTTCGGCCCATTTGAATTATTTATTTTTGTCTGGCGATCTGACCAATTAATCTGTTAGATCTGCTAAGGAGCTATTGACCTCTAATCGGCCAAGATAATACAAATATTGCGAAATATTGGCCAGACTCTGAATATACATACGCAGAAACTTAAAGCTCAGTGGTAGTTGTCTAGGATATCATATGGTCGACACCGTACGACTTTACTGCTCCGCTCACTGGTATTGTTAGGAAGTTTCCACCCAGTGAGAATCTATTACACCCAATTCTGTCGAAAAACGTTGCAACAAAAAACCGGTTATTTGGGGATACTGTCATTGTGAATAATAAAAATTCTGATTTTGCCGATAAAATCATCATCAGTGACGAGGCCCATATTCATATTGATGGCTTCGTCAATAGGCAGAGTTGTCACATTTGAAGTAAAGTATATCCTCCGTTGATTCACGAAAGGCAAATTCATCCTCAACGTGTCACTATGTGATGTTGTTTTTGAGTTGGAGGAATCATAGGACCTTTTTTTCAAAAATGAGGCAGGTCAAGCACAAACAGCCAATGGTGTTCGGTATCGTGAAATGATAACCAGTTTTTTCTAGCTTATAATTGAATAAATGAATGTTGAGGGCATGTGGATAAAACAAGACGGCATCACAAAATTTAAAAATTGCGTCCTATATCGGAATGCATCGGTTAGCGTTTTGGTTTACTCCTATATAACAAAAGGTACTGGAAAATTGTCGATGCTTTGAACATTTGTAGATAAAATGCATACGGGCAAAATGTTTCAATATAGGTCCATGTTGCTGAGGGTATTCCCATGATCCTAATTGTGGAACTTACGTATGTGACTGTTGTTTGGCATATATTGAGGCTTAAAGGACAGAAAAGTTCAATTTTCAATATAGATTACTATGTTGGCATTGAGATGATCCTAGGTATTAATTGTGTTAAGAAGGTTTAACTCCTTTTTGAAATATTTTTATATTCCGAATTCTGTGCTGTTTACCTTGTCCATTCCAACCTAAATCTCTCAAAAATTAATAAGGAGGGGCGTTGAAACTACGGCTTCATAAAAAATAATTGCGAAAACCGACGATTTAAACTTGACATTGTCTCATCAAAAGCCGCGAATTAAACAGAAATCCACAAAAAACAGCTGAGTTGCATTCCTAATTGTTTTTAGTTGCGAACATCGAAAAAAACAAACACTTGACTTAAATACTGACAAAACGTAATAGGCGGCAAGCAAACAACACACACAGAGATTTGGGTACAGTTAACACTCACAAGATGCGAAATACGTTTAGGAGGTTTATGTAATATTTGAAATATAAAACTTGTGGAAATGTAGTTAAGTTCGAGAGGTGCGAACTTCATATAACCCAATCCATAAGTTGCAAATTCAAATTACCTCATATAGGTTGGGATCCTTATCAAAACATAGATTCAGGATGATAATTATCCCAAATTTGCGACAAGAAAACTTTACTTTGGTTATGTGCATCTATATAAAAATAATTTATGATTTTTACAGGTCCTTTTTAAGAAGATCATAATCTTGTCTTCTATACGAAAGCCCTTTTGGTACTCTCCTTACATGTCTTCTGTAAGATCCTCGTGATATTCTATGAGAATTCCGTTTGGACAGTCTCTCTATTAGCAGATTTTTTGGTAATTTTTTTAAAGACATTCTAGTTTTCAAGAAGAAGTAGACCTTCTGTACTTTTATAAAAAGGCCTTCCAGTCTTCTGTAACATAGAGCCCGGGTTCTTTTTTGTAGAAAACCTTCCGGTATTTACCAAGAAGGTCATCGGTACTTTCAAAAAAGTTTTTGAGATGATCTTCTAATTTAAGTAGATTTAGGGGTATAAACTGTTTTACTGACCTTCTTTAAAGCCTTATTCTGATATTCTATGAGAAGACCTTTTGATGTTCTTAATAGAACCTCCGAACTATTATTAAAGATTCCTTTTTACTATACAGAAGATTGCTACGATTGTTGAGACCAAAAATATACGCCCTATGGCCTTGAAGAGAATTTTAAAATTCCCTGAAAAATCTATGCCTTATGGCTTTGAAAAAATCCATGTCTGGAAGCCTTGAAAATAATTTTAAAATTACGTTAAAAATTCCAAGCCTGGAAGCCTTGAAAAGGACTTCAAGATTATTTTAAAAAATCCACGGCTGAAAGCCTTGAAGAGGGTTCTAAAATTCCTTTAAAAATCTACGCCTTATGTCCTGAAAGGGGGTTCTAAAATTCCTTTAAAAATCTAGGCCATAAGGCGTAGATTTTTCTAAAATTCCTTTAAAATTCTACGCCTTATGGCCTGAAAGAGGGTTCTAAAATTCCTTTAAAAATCTACGCCTTGTGAGCTCGAAGAGGGTTCTAAAATTTTTTTAAAAATCTACGCCCTATACCCTGGATGAGGGTTCTATAAAAAATATCTAATCTTCCATGAGTAGATCCTCTGACCTTCTATCAGAAAGAAATTACAGGTGAATATTGAGACCTTTGCAATATAAGAAAATTCTTTCGACTTTCACTCATCTTTTCCACACCGTATTTAACGAGTCTTATCTGTAACAGCATGAGAATAGTTGTAGAGAAATTATCTGGTCACTTTTTGTGATGTTATAATACCATCACAATAATTAAGTACTGTAAATGGATATTATTTGTCTAAATTAACTAAAGCGGAAGCGAATCTAAATGAAAATTTCACTTTTAAGTACATACATAACGACAATGTTTGTCAGAATGACGACAGCTAGCATTAAATACTACACACACATACACATATAATGTGGATAATTTGAGTGTGAAAGAATTAAAGAAAAAGGAAAAAAAAAATAGTTTTCAGTTTAATTTAGAAAAAGTGCGGCATACTCTTTAACAACATATTAATATATAATTTCAATATTCCTCCATAATATGTTACAACCCTTAACATCTCAAATCCATCTAAAATACAAATTTAACCAAATAATTTCATTAGATGCTTTCCGGATTTATTTTAATCTGTATGACATAATTGTAATTCCATGTTGTTGGTTTTTTGTTTTTCATTTTTATTTGACTGCCGGCTTTTGTTATCTTTTGATAGATGTTTATTTGATTTGTTGTGTTTTGGCTCTGCCTCTGTCGTTTTTTAATTTAGTATCAAAAAAGACAACAAATTACGAAAATATGTGACAAATTACCCCGCCGTCATAGACTAATTTAATAGAGTTTGCAAACAACTATTTTTTTTAAATAATTGTTTGAATTTTATATAGTCAAGAGGCGTCATAGATGGCCAGACAAATGGACATAGCACACACACATATTCACACATATATTTGTCACATATCAACTACTGTCAATTATTTTTCGCGTGGGCATTTATTTTAGTTTGTTTCTTTTTTAGAATATTATATTTTTATATCCTAAAAAATTTTTTGTGGGGGTGGTATGTGTTAATTTTGGTACAAGAGTTTGTTGCACTTCGTAATAATGGACACATAATACTCATTTAGTAGAGAAAACGTTGAAGGAGTATAAAGTTCGAATATGCCCATTAATTGAAAACCTAAATATGAGAATCGTTCAACCGTTACTCTAATAGAGAATAAAAAAATTTCCTTATAGAGTACCAGAAAATCTTCTTTACAGATGACACTGTGATACTTTTTTATCGGAGATCATAGGATCTTCTTATATACTTTAACGACATGAATCACTTTTATAGAATAATAAATTACCTACTTATAGATGAGCGGGGGATATTCGGTATAGAATAGCAGAAGGTTTTCGGCAAAGATGACAGTGGGTCTAGACAGACTTTAAGGAAGACCTCTATAGAATAGGTTGTTTTCATAGTATGACAGAAGCTTTTTTAAGACGGCGAGTGGGTATTCTTTACTCTCAATATTGGGCTTTTTTTGACTTAGCTCTTATTTAATATTTTGGGTGGAAAATCTTGTTATGAATATCCATATTTGATTACAGCCTCCACATAGAGTCCTAGTCTCTTAAAAATATTGAAATGGTAAATTTTTTTTGTAGAATTTCGGGATCTTGGTGGTTAAAACACTTTATCAGAAAACATTATCTGTATAAACCAAAGGTCACGCGACATCATTGGTATGTTCGGCACATTTTTAACCTAAATATCGATGACCAGGATAGGGTCAGAAGGACTTCGTTAAAGAAGAAAAAAGATCTAGAGGGTTTAGAAATTCTGTATAAAAAACCTCTATATAGAAGTCGATTCATTTTTATTCATAGAAGACTAGGCGGTCTTTTTCATAGTATAGCAGAAGTTCTTCTTCATAGAAGGCGAGAGGGTATTCTTTACAAAAGACCATTAAATAATTTATAGAAGGCCACAGAAGATTAAAAAGCCTTCTAAAATATATTCTTCAATCTCGATCAATTTTTTTAAATATTGAATACCAGGATATCTTCATAGTAGAAGGTCAGAAGGACTTCGTTAAAAAAAAGTAAGAGAGTCTGGAGGGCCACAGAAGATCAAAGAGACTTCCAAATTATCTTATTCATTAAAGACCTGATCTTCAATTCTCGAGATGTTCAGCAAATTTCCATCATAATATGTGACAATGTTTTCTATATACCGAGTCCAGAAGACTTTCTTCATAGAAGGCCAGAAGGTGTCCCTCATAAAAGACTAGAAAGGCTTCTTCAAAGAACAACAGAATATTGTCTTAATAGAAAACCAGGCCTAAATCATAGAAGACCTTATTAATATAAGGTCAAGAGTTCTTCATACAGGAGACCAACATGTTTTCTTATAGAAAACCTGAAGATCTTTCAATAGAATACCAGAAGATATTCCTATAGTGGAGCAGAAAGTCTTCCAATCTTCCTATAGAAGATCAGAATGTATTGTTTATAAAAGTTATATAATAACAAATGGCCTTCAGAAAGTTTTTTTTTAAGTCCCGGAATATTCAGAGAGGAGATAACGAAACGTCTTCTTCATAAAAGTCTACAAGGAACAAAATGTATTGTCATCGAAGAACAATACCATTGGAAGACCTGAAAGTATTCTTATAGAAAACCAGAATTTATTTTTATGAAGATCAGAAGGTTTTATTTTAGGAGATCCGAAGATAAGAAGGTCATCTCATAGAATGTCATAAGTCATTCTTATGGAAACCCAGAAGGCCTTCTTATAGAAGACCAGCTGGTCATTTTATAAAAAATCAAAAGGTCTTCTTATGGAAAACATTTGTAGGAAGCCTGAAGGTCTTTGCACAGACAACCAGGTAGACCGATATACTTCTTCGTAAGGACTTCATCATAAAAACGACATGGTTTTCTTCATATAGAAAACGCGAATGTCATCCAAAAGGCATTCATATAGGAGACCCTTAAGCGACTTCTTTAGAAAGCTCAGAATTATTCTTTACTCATGGTAGTAAAGTTTTTTTCCATAGCAGACTAAAATTACTTTTACTTTGAAAACTGAAGTCTTCTTCATTCTTGTATGTACTTTAGATAAGGAATATGTATTCTTAAAAATCTAAAGAAGCGTTTTTTTTATGGAAAAGGAGATTATCCACCTCCTTAAATATCAGAAAAGCTTCTTCATAAAAAATCCAAATATCTTCCTAAAAACCAAAAGGCCTTCCTATATAAGGCCAGATTATTTCATTATAAAATAATATAAAAAAGTCTAAAAGAATGTCCCCTATTTCTAGCTTTATCTCCCTTGGCATCCAGAAGAACCATTTCTTTTCTTATATGACATTTCTTAAATCTTCTCAAATCGGGTTATATTTCCATCTACAAAATTATCATCTAATAATAAAATCCATTTATCTAAACTCTGTTTTATATCGATCAGATATTTTACAAACAAAAAAATACATTTAATTTACAACGATTAATAATCACACACAAATGTTTTTCAGTACGTTATGACCATATCATACCGCATTTGTCGTAAGCTGGACGTGATGTCTGGTCAATTACTGTTCGTTCATACGTTTAGTGCTGTTTAATCTAAAAAATTATATGTGTTTGTTGTTATTGCACATGTTTCAAAACTCAGATATTAAATTTTGCACATGAAACAAAAAAGAATTGTAATAATTACACATGCCTGTCCGTCCGTCTGAGTGACTGCCTGCCTTAAGGTGATAGTGAATGTGTCCCGTAACGTGTTACTTACGGAATTTTACCGAATACATTGGCTGACGGACTGGCTGGCAATTCGTTTAGGGAATTATTATTATCTTTGCAAAAAAGTTACAATTAAATTCCAGCTTTAATAGTTGATTATTTAAAGAATGTTTCGTTTTTTTCGATTTTTGTGTAACGAACGAAAATAGAAAATTAGAAACAGCAAAAAGCCAACGAATTGAAATTATCACATAATAATAATTATAGAGTGTTATAAAAGATCGTGATTAAATGTCGCTTCGGAAAAATTTACTGACGTATGTTGAATGTGATTTGCGAAAAAATATTTGGAGACAAAATATTGTGAAACATTTGTATCGAAATGGGGAACACAAAAGGTCTTGCTAACACTAGTATCGCCAGTGGTGTGAAACAAAACTGCCTGCCCATTTAATTACACCTCAGAAGTGAATGATGGTATTCATTGCATTAATTATTGGTTTGTATATCCCATACAACATTTTGTTCGTGAGCGAAATTGGACGATTTTGTTTCCTGATAATATTTAATACTTTTAGCCAATTAACTAAACTATTAGATAATTATAAAACCTAATATTTAAAAACTTTGAAAAATGTTAAGATCCTCTTTTCTGAATCTCCGAATGTTAATTTCGATATAGGGTGAGAAGAATTTATTTTTTCCAAGGACCGGGGAACTTTTTATAGCCCCGATCTTGGTAAACCAAAAAATAATGAAAAAAATTCTGAATCAAAAATGGCCAAATTCTTTTGGTAGAATCTATGGATCTATATTAGATCATTTTTAAGATACGAAGGTCTTATTCATAGAATGTCAGAAATTCTTTATGTTAAAACCCGAATGTGTGCTTATAGAAGCTCAAAAACATTCTTTTAGAAGGAATTCTTTTAAGGAGAATAGGGAATACTGGTCTTCAATCTATATGAACACTTCCTGATTTCCTATGGGAAGAATAGCTGCGGTCTTCTAAAGAAGTGGATTTTATAATATTCTAAATGCCTTCTAATTTTCTTTAGTAAGAAATACCTTCTGTACTTCTGAGAAGAAAGGCTTCTCGAAGACCTTCTGGTCTTCTCTTAGGAAGACCCTCTAGTCCTCTAAGAAACATATCTTGTAGTCTTTTAAGAATACGACATTTTAGACATTCTCCTCATATATGAACAACCCTTTGGATGAAGAATGCCTTTTATGACAAATAAATTTTAGCATTCTATGAAAAATACCTTCTAAACTATTCTAGTCAATGGGGTACCACCTTCAGTTCTTCTATGAAGAATATATCCTTATCTACATACAAAATATTTCGTTCATTTACCTGGTCTTCCATAAGAAAGCCTCTGGTCTATGAAGAAGCCCTCTAGTCATCTATTAAGAAGATCTTCTGGTCTTCTCTAAGAAAACCTTTTGTCCTTCTATAAGTAGACTTTCTGATCTTCTATAAGAAGACCTTCTGGTCTTTCACAAGAAGTTCTTCCAGTATTCCTCATCTTCTATGGAGAAGACCTTGTGGTCTTCTAGACCTCCTGGTCTTCTAGATTTGTCTGGTCTTCTAGACCTTCTGCTCTTCTAAAAATAAGTTCTTATTTTCATCTATGAAGAAGCCCTTCTGGTCTTCTATGAAGAATAACTTTTGGTCTTCTCGGAAGAATACCTTCTGGTCTTTTCTGAAGAAGAACTTCTCGGCTTCTATGAAGAAGACCTTCTGGGCTTTTATGAAGAAGACATTAAAGTCTTCCATGAAGATTACCGTCTAGTATGAAGAAAACCTTATAGTCTTCTATGAAGAAAACCCTTTGGTCTTCCATGAAGAAGACCGTCTTCTATAAAGAAGTCCTCTGGTATTCTATGAAGAAGACCTTCTGGTCTTCTACGAAGACGAAATTTTGGCCTTCTATGAAGAAAACCTTCTGGTCTTCTATGGAGAAAACCTACGGGGTTTCTATGAAGAATACCTTCTGGTTTTCTATGAAGAATACATTCTGGTTTTCTATGAAGAATACATTCTGATCTTCTATGAAGAATACATTCTGGTCTTCTATGAAGAAGGCCATCTTGTATTCTACGAATAATACCTTATGGTATTGTATGAAGAATACCTTCTGGTAATCTATGAAGAAGGCCTTCTCGTCTTCTTTAAGAAGACATCATAAAGGAAGACCTTCTGGTCTTCCATAAGAAGACCATATTTGAAGAATACTTTCAGCGCGTTTATGAAGAAGATCTTCTAGTATTCCATGAAAAAGATCTGCTTGTCTTCTATGGAGGAAACCTTCTGATGTTCTATAAGAGAGCTTTCAGGGCTTCTATAAGACTCTCAGGGTTTCCGATCTTCTATAAAAAAACTTTCCGATCTTCTACAAGAGAACTTTCTATTCATCTTTAAAATCCTATATATAAAAAATCCAAAAGGTTATTTGATCCAAGATCCCAATATATATTTATATGGCATATTGAAGGTTTCCTGCTTCGGTCTTTAAAACTACCAACTAGATCCCTAAAACCTGTGCTATTATGTATAGCGAAATTTCAGTGTGCGCTTTACATGTTGAAGCCATTGTCCATTTTTAAATTGTTTGCGAGATAGATATATCAGGCTACGACTTCCAAAATTCCCTATGTAGGACGGGAGCTTTATGTAAGAAATTTCTGTGGAGTCCCGTAAAAGGTTTGTTTGGAAAATAAATCTTAAATATTTCGATCTCTTTCGTTACGGTTTCCTGCTTCGGTTTTTAAAAGTATCGACTAGTTCCCTAAAACAAACGGTCTTTTTTATAGCAAAATTTCAGTGAGCGCTTTAAATATTGAAGGCAGTGTCCATATTGTAAATTGTTTGCAAAATAGAGTAGGACCCTATATATCAGGCTTGGACTTCCAAATGTAGGACGGGAGCTCTATATAAAAAATTTCTGCGGAGTCCCGTAAAAAGTTTTTTTTTGAAAAAATATTTCGTTTTCTATCATTATGGGCATGGGTAAATCGAAATGTATACTTTGCTCTATATAAAAAACGGAATGAGATAGACCCATTACTTGAAAAGATGGTGACTGGAGATGATAAATGCATCACATACGATAACCATGTGCGAAAACGATCGTGATCAAAGAGCGGTGAAGCACCTCAAACGCTGGCCAAACCAGGACTATCGGCCAGGAAGGTTCTGCTGTATTTGGTGGGACTGGAAGGGGATTATTTATTATGAGTTGCTTACATATGGCCAAACATTAAATTCTGATCTGATCTACAGTCAACAACTGGACCGTTTGAAAATAGCAATGGACCAGAATTGGCTAAGAGGAGAGGTGTCGTGTTCCACCAGGACAACGCTAGGCCACACATACATCTACAGTAACTTGCCAGAAACTTCAGAAGCTAGTTTGGAAAGTTTAATGCATCCGCCATACTGTCCGGACTTTTTTTTTTGTATCTAGGGAGAATTGTGAGAATCGACTACTAGAGTTTTTTTGCAAATAGAGAGTAGGACTTCTATGAGAGATGCATTATGAAGTTACGTTTAAAATGGCAACAAAACATACAACATACATACAATGAACAATTTAATATACATCATACCACTGTGTGAAGGGTATAAAATATCTAAATATCAGGTGATATCTTATATAAATTATAACATAATCACTTTTTAGATGCTGATCTTCCCTGAATGCTGAGTGGGTATATAGATGATAATATGCCAAAAATGTGCTTAAAAATTTCTTCCCTATATTTCATATTAAATATTCAGCTAGATGTTGCAGATCGATCAAATGAGAACCACTTTCAAAACACCAAATATTTCACCAATTTCACTACCAATGCCAAGTTTTACAAAACCAAAATATTGTTACCATGTGTTATATTTGAATACAACTTTACATATATATGATGTAGAAATAGTATATAAATAAAATAAATAAAAAAATATTGTATTAAGTGGTAATCAAATTGTGTGCGTGTGTAATTTAAATTGTGTTAATTGTCATTCGCAGAAATTTATTTTGATTTGATTTTCAGCGAATTATTTGCCGTTGACATGCAATTATTTTTTATTTGTCTGTTTTTATGAAAAACGAGGGAAAATGGCAAACAAAATAAATAATGTGTAAACAAAGTATTTAAACTTTGGATATTATCAAAATGGACTTTTTTCAGTTTGGAAAATATAATTTATTTTTATTATTTTTTTAATGTCCATTTAAAATCAAATTATTTAGTCCAATTCCAAAATAAAATCCTAAAGAAAATCCCCCAACAATTATAATATTTAAAGTACATACTTCTGAAGGAACTACATCCTAAATGTAAAATCGGATGAGAAACATTTTTTTAGATTATTGACACTGTTTCTTCTTTGTGACAGCTTAGATATAAAATCAATTTGATATTCAAAAAAATATTAAATAATAAAACTAAAATTTACAAAATGATATTCCCCAATAATTATTTTAACAAATTGAACATTTAAATCAAAATTTATTATGACGCATTCATTAATCGAATGCTGTGTGATGGACAAACCCTTTTGTTCACTGATAGCTAATAATTAATTAATAAACAAAAAAAGTTAATAATTCTAATAACACTTAATTAGGTATTTGCAGGTTAATTACCAAATACAATAAATTGTGTCTATGGTAAGTGAACTCTAGAAAAAAACCCGAAATGATTTCCCATAGTTCCGGAGAGAAAACAATTCGACGGCAGGCGTTCTCATCCGTATCCGTAACCCACAATTATTTGTTTACAATGTATTATTTATTTTACAATATTTATTTAATTTTTTCTTTATTACGTGAACTTTTAGTTTGTATCGTTGTTGCTATCATAAAATTATATCGTTTTTGTTGTTGTTGTTACTTTAGATAGCAGTGATTGTGTGTGTGCGATGTTGATAATAATAAATTCTCCAATTCCCATTGTTGTTGGTGATGGGTTTTCAGGTACACATTTTTGCTGTTGTTGGGGAATTGTTTTCTTTTTTTTTGTGTTTTTGTTAATATATTGTGTGTTGTTGGTTATTTGTTGTAGTGCACATGGAGGGGGTATAATATTTGTCACACTTGAAAATAAAAATCTTTGATTTAATAGCTGAAATGAGCGATAAAACAAATCGAAACTTTTCAATTCCAATTGGGATATGTAGAAGCATGGACATATATTGACAATGTTTTATAAAGAAGTTATTTATCTACAGAATGTAAAATTATAAACATTTAGGAGCATTATAAACATCCTAACATATAGTTAAATCAATTGGGAATTACGCTGAGGGCATCAAATTTCCTCTAAAGGCACCGACCGTTATAAGGGGGATATACCGATATTTCGAATTTTTGGTAGGAATATTAGACAGTGAACTCTCGATAATGTGAATACTCAAACTGACATTAAAGTATTGAAAATTTAGGAAATTAGCGATAAATAAGCTAGTCGAATCGTAAATTTGAACAAATTCGAAAATATGAACTACCACGATATTAATTAGTTCACTTTATCGAAAGTTCACAGTATAATCTAAAACCATTTTGTCTGAGAAAAGTGCTGAAATCCACCTAAAATCAAAAATTGGAAGTTACATTATATCGTAGGCTAAAGAAAAATGTGAATCGATATTAACAATTTTGTTAGGGAGAGAACACAAATAAAAACACAAAATATCAATTTAAAGTCAACTATCTTGAAACAGTATCCAAACTTGCTCAAAATTCTATTCTAGAATTTGTGAAGGTCAGAACCAACAAGTGGACCAATTTTGCTAATTTTTATAAGAAGATTTGCTGGCCGACGAGGACCCAAAATACCAAATCACAGCCATTTTTAATACCAAACAACCTAGATAAAAGGTTTTCTGAGCCAGGACCGACTATATATTACTTGTCATTGAAGACCCTATCCAAAATCGTATGAGTGAAAATTTTGTAGAATTTAAAGTTTCAAAAATTGAATCGAAAACCGACTATATGATACCCTTCACCAGCTTGGGAGCACACACAGAGATGTTAATATCTACAATATCCTGTAGATAGAACAGACATAGAATCTTTGGAGGACCATTGAGATGTAACCGGTGAAATTAAATGTTCTATATAGATAGATATTTGAAGCAATGGAAAAAATCCCATACATATACCATTTTGAAATCAATGAAAATTTGCATGTCAAACGGACAATCTTGGATTCTTTGGTGTACTACTTGTATGAAATCGAGTAAGATTATTTATGGGGGCTATATATAAACACATGGACCTTATTGAGCAACAGTTGCATACAACATTTGTTTTTTGTTATCACTCTATATTCAACATAGTATCCTCTATCAAATTTCGTGTAAATAGAACAAATATAGGCCCTTCGGTACACCATTTACATAAAATCGAACGAAAATATATATAAGACATATATCAAAATCTGAAACGATTTACCCAAACCTTACCAGATATAATTTTTTCCTCAATTGCATTTGCTATGCAAAATTTTGCTCAATCGGACAAATATTGGGAGTTTAGTGTATCATTCACAAAAAATCGGACGAAACTATATATGGGAGCTATATCTAGATCTGAACCGATTTTAACAAAACTTCGCAGACATAAGTCTGGACCTATTTCAGTACCCTGTGCAAAATGTTGTCCCAATCGTACAAATATTGGGAAATTGGTGTATCATTCACAAAAATCGGACGAAACTATATATAGGAGCGATATCTAAATCTGAGCCGATTTTACCAAAACTTCGCAGACATCAGTCTGAACCCAATTCAGTAGTCTGTGCAAAATGTTGTCGCAATCGGACAAATATTGGGAGTTTGGTGCATCATTCACATAAAATCGGACGAAACTATATATGGGAGCTATATCTAAATCTGAACCGATTCCAAAAAAACTTCGCATACATAAGTATGGACCTGATTCAGTGCGCTGTGTAAAATGTTGTCACAATCAGACAAATATTTGGAGTTTGGTGCACCATTTACCTAAAATCGGACCAAACTATATATAGAAGCTATAACTAAATCTGAACCGATTTCAACAAAACTTCCCTGACATTAAACTGAACCTAATTCAGTACGCTGTGTAAAAAATCAATCGGACAAAAATTGGTAGTTTGGTATATATGGGAGCTATATCTAAATCTGAACCGATTCCAACAAAAAAGAAGAAAGAACAAGAAAAACGTGAGCGTGTGCAAATCGTGATGTACAGGAGTCAGAATGAAGTCCGGAAATTTTACCAACGAGTAAAACACCAAACCGAAGGCTTTGGTGCAGGCACATCCTCCTGTAGAGATGAAGAAGGAAATCAGGTGACAGATACAGACAGTGTGTTGAGGATCTGGAAGGAGCATTTTGAAAAGCTTGTGGTATCAAATAGTGGCATTGAAGAAGATACCCCAGATCCAATAAGAGATGATGGTATAGAGTGTATACCACCTAGCCAAGATGAGGTCATAAAAGCAATTAATCGGCTCAAAAACAACAGAGCAGCAGGACCAGATGGGTTACCAGCCGAAATATTCATGACTGGTGGCCAGATGCTGGTCAGGAGCATGTACCAGCTGATTAGTACAACCATTGACCAGATTTTCACTCTGCACAAAATCCTTGAAAAAAACCACGAAAAACACATCTATACATTCCACCTATTCGTCGATTATAAAGCCGCATTCGACAGCCCTATCAGAGATATTAAAAGCCATGTCTGCGTTCAGCATTCCTACAAAATTAATACGGCCACTCAGGATAACTTTAAGTGGCACAAAGTCAGCAGTTAAAGTCGGAAAGGACCCTTCAATACCGAACGAGCATTCAGACAAGGTGACAGCTTGTCGTGTGATCTTTTTAACATCCTGTTGGAAAAGGTCCTACGAGACGCAAAGGTAAACAGAAATGACACTCTGTACAGCAAACGGCACATGTTAATTGCCTACGCCGACGACATCGACATAATGGGTCGAACATGAGAAGGAATATGTCAGTAAATGGTGAGAAGACCAAGCTGATGGTATCAACGCGAAAAACGTCTAGTAGACTCGGGCCAACTATGGATCTTGAAAACTACAATTTCGAAAAAAAATTAATAAGATCAGCTTTGAAATCCGGAGCAACTCAAAAGCAAGGCCACCTCTCGCCAGACAAAACTCACACTCTACAAGACGCTGATGCTGCGCGAGCAGATGAGGCAGCTCTGGGAGTGTTTGAGAGAAAAATTTTCCAGAAGATCTATGGACCGATCTGCGTCGACGGTGAATAACGCCGTCGAATGAATCATGAGCTATACCATCTATTCTCAGACATCGACATAGTCAGACGGATCCAGCTACAGAAACTACGTTGGCTTGTTCATGTTGTGAGAGTGGATGAGGATGCCCCAGTAAAAAAGGCATATAGAAGAGAGTCAAGTGATGTCTCACGCAGAAGTAGAAGACAACACAAGATCGACGCGCATGAAAATCTTTTTTAAGCTAGACTTATAGAGGAAGCGTTTTGTCATAGAAGACCTGCTCTCTATTTGCCAATTACCAATGCCAATTTTTTATCATTAAACCCATTTTGCAATGCAAGAAAAATATGATAATCGCTTGGTGCCAAGTCCGGACTGTATGGCGGATGCATTAAAACTTCCCAACCAAACTCCCGAAGTTTTTGGCGAGTATATACAGTGAGTCGCCTAGCGTTGTGGCCTAGACACCTGGTGGAACACGACACCTCTCCTGTTGGCGAATTCTGGTCCAGTTGTTGACAGTAGAGATCAGAATTTAGCGTATATGGAAGCAACTCATAATAAATAATCCCCTTCCAGTCCCAACAAATGCATAGCAGAACCTTACTGGCCGCTTGTCCTAGTGATGACCACATTCGTTTTCGCACAGGGTTATCGTATGTGACCATTTCTCATCTCCAGTCACCATCCCTTTAAGAAATGGGTCTATCTCATTCCTTTTGGCCAAGGCTTCGTATATGGATATTCGATCCATTCTGTATTTTCTGTTAATTGGTGTGGCACCCAAACATCGAGCTTCGTTTTGAATCCAACTTTGTGTAAATGGTTTAAAACAGTTTTACGGACGATTTTTAGCTCTTGGGCGATGTTATGACTGCTAACATGTCGGTCAACTTCGATCATTTCTCCGATTTTATTGACATTTTCCTAATATATACCGATTTCTCTTGTTCAGTGACTTATACAAAAAATTAATGATGAACATTTTTGTCCTCTATACCATCCTTTTAAAACGACATCTAGTGGGAACAATTGGTACAAACTTGTTATGACATCCGTCTTATCCCTAAAATGGCCGTTCGTAGTTTTCAGATTTTGACTTTATGACGAACATTTTTGGGAAAAGGGGACCGAAAATACCCCTTAAGAGAGTCGACTGAGAGTTAACTAAAAATATTACTCAAATTTATATAAGTAAAAGACACCATATACCTAAAATTCAAGGATTTCGAGAAATCTTAATCCGAATATTTTTAAATGTCTTAGAAGTAATATTGCCATGACTTTTTAGATTACCTCGAGACGTTAACTTTCAAAATGCCGAT
The DNA here is from genome assembly GCF_032173495.1 of Musca vetustissima. NCBI lineage: Eukaryota > Metazoa > Arthropoda > Insecta > Diptera > Muscidae > Musca > Musca vetustissima. Next base: position 75,892 of record NW_026875132.1, read on the forward strand.
TCACGTGTCTTCCATTTTTATATAGTTTCGTCCGATTTCATGTAAATGGTGCCCCAAAGTCCCTATATATCTTTTGATTTGCACGAAATTTGGTATAACGTGCTGAATTAAGCCTAGAGTGATGTATGCCAAGTTTGGAGAAAATCGGTCCAGATTTAGATATAGCTCCCATATATAGTTTCGTCCGATTTCATGTAAATGGTGCCCCAAAGTCCCTATATATCTTTTGATTTGCACGAAATTTGGTATAACGTGCTGAATTAAGCCTATAGGGATGTATGCCAAGTTTGGAGAAAATCGGTCCAGATTTAGATATAGCTCCCATATATAGTTTCGTCCGATTTCATGTAAATGGTGCCCCAAAGTCCCTATATATCTTTCGATTTGCACGAAATTTGGTACAGCCTAATCATTTAGGTCTAGAATGATGTCTGCCAAGTTTCGTGAAAATCGGTCCAGATTTAGATATAGCTCCCATATATAGTTTCGTCCGATTTCATGTAAAGTCCCTATATATCTTTTGATTTGCACGAAATTAGGTATAACGTGCTGAATTAAGCCTAGAGTGATGTATGCCAAGTTTGCAGAAAATCTGTCCAGATTTAGATATAGCTCCCATATATAGTTTCGTCCGATTTCATGTAAATGGTGCCCCAAAGTCCCTATATATCCTTCGATTTGCACGAAATTTGGCATAACGTACTTAATTGAGCCTAGAATGATGTCTGCCAAGTTTCGTGAAAATCGGTCCAGATTTAGATATAGCTCCCTTTTATTATAGATTGATTTTAAGTAATTGACGTACTAAGGAATCAATAGGAACAAAACGTTCTGAAATTAGTATAACCTAACCTGTGACAAGTTTGTTTGACATCGCTCAATATTTGGATAGAGCTTCCACATATATATTTGCGCCCGATTTCAAATAAATTGGGCATCAAACTCCTCATGTTAGTCAGATTGACATCAAATTTTGCACAACTTACAAAATTGAGCATAGAATTAGTTGCGTTTTCTAGAAGTGCAGACATAGCCCAACGGATGACCTATTTATATTTGTTTGAAGTCGATTGACATACTTTATGGATAGATCTACGTAGATTCACATTTAGATAAATATCACATTTTTTTTCATCCAATTTTATGTTATAGTCCTGTTTAATATACCCACAGTGGTGAAGGGTATCATATAGTCGGCCCCGTCCGACTTTACTACTTTCCTTACTGGTTTTTTTTTTTTTTTTTTGAATTTCCCGATAATTATTTTTCGTGTTGCACAGTGTAATTATGATAGAAAAGTTTACCAACAATGCGAACCAAAAATGTGCAATTACTGCCTTTTCCGATAAATAACCGATTGGAAGTCCTCAACACATCAAAAATGGGAGTACCTATTTCAAATTAGACCTATGTATCACGCTACGTTAGTGTCACTTAAAATCAGCATCGAGTTATATAACTCATAAGTAATGGGTGATTTTTTTAAAGTTATAAGATTAAAAAAAAATAAATACACCGTTAATTAAGAAACATTTATTCACATTAAAACCTTTATTTGAATCGATAATACGGTCCACATAATGTTGAACCCGACTGTAACTCGAATGGCCCATCCAATTTTGCCATATTCTTTGAAGAAGCACGTTTCAATGATGCCTCCAGCCCATAAACCGCACCAAACTGTAATTTGTTTCTGCATTTCTTTACGTAGCCATTGAATCAAAATTGTACATTTTTGATATGAATTCCCAAAGATCCGGTCTTATCTCACGTGAACACCACAATAAAATCTGCCGATAAGAAATATAGATCTGCTGCTAAAGAGTGATAATATTTGTGAATCAGATCTCAATTCATTAAACCTAAAGTGGCATTAAACCTAGGGTGTCTCCAAAATAATTTGGCACATGTTTTTTTAATAACAGTCTCATAAATTTATTTATTTCAGCAAACACCCGAGGCTAAGATCACTGGCCTATAAAAAATCACAACGCAATTATTATAACGTAATTACGGCAAGTTGATTAGGTCAGCCCGTTGCTAAATATTTCTTTTATAATAAATTGTTGTTGTAAAAAATTTCACCCTCCAAAAAAAATAATATAAACATATTTGTTTGTGACGTAAAAACTCTTACACACACATTTTTGTTTGTTTGTTTACATTTTTATTTACATTTCTCTCTTGATAACCTTTTTTGACGACCACTAATAAAAACTCATTAACAACAATTTGGCAATAGATTCGATTTTTTCGAATACGAAGAAATTTGTCACTTGTTGTCGGATTTTTATTTTCGTTTTTTTTTTTCAAATTTTAAAAACAAACAATAAATCATGTTATATAAACAAAACAAAAAAGGTAACGATTTTGTTTAATAAAACAACAAAAATTTAATTCACGACTCCAAACAAAGATTGATTGGCCATAAAACAGAGTTTTGTTAATTAATTTCAAACGAAATGAAATTTATGATGTTTAATTCGAATTAAGAGTCAATCCAACCAGCAAAGCACTCCCCACGAATACATGCGAAACACGTTCTGTTTAAAATTGTCACGAAATAAAAAAACGAAAACTAGTTTTAAATATATTTAATATCTGCAAATGTGCATAAATGTGGATATACATAAATCTTTAATAGGTGTGTGGGATATTCTATAATTAATCACAATATTCTTCAATGTTCTTTTTTCGATATTCTGTTGAAGCAAAAAATTTATCCTTGGCTATTAATTTTGATGAAAGGAATTTTGTGGCAAAACTTTGCCAAATTTTTATTAAAAAATCAAACCTAAAATTTATACACAATTTATGAGATTTCGATGCGTAGATTTTTTAAAATATTTTTCCGCAAACATAGTTATTGAAGAAAAATAAATACATAGAATAACTTTTATACAAGCGTGGATAGGCGGAGATAGAACAATATATTTTCGAGGGTCACTATAAGCGTTTATATAAAAAATTTATATGTCAGGATATTATAGCTTTGTGCAGCCCAAGAATTTGTAACACCGCAAAGTATTGGTCCTAGACGTTTAAGTATACCGATCGTCATATCTCGACTAGCTGAGTCGATCTAGACATGTGTGTGGGGATGAAAAATGTACCGAAAATTTTATTTTTGTCAGTTTTTGTCTAGAGGTCACAATTATAACCCGAACACCACGAAAATTTGAACCAGAAAGGGTCTTCGGTCATATATTTACTCCTGAGGGGTATATATTAGTTTGAGGAAAAAGAAATCCATTATTTTTTCTGCAGATGGCTGTACTGATAGATTTCTCGTAAAATATCGATCAAACCATTTGGCCATATATTTACTCCTGAGGCGTATAAATTAGTTTAGGGAAAAAGAAATGCATTATTTTTTCGGCAGACTGATAGATCATAAAGTATCGATCAAACAATTTCAGATTTATGTTCATTGGAAGGGTGACACTTCGCAGTAAAAATAAGATGTTTCTGTTTTTTTTTTTTTTGCTTTCAGTTGTGAGTATTGGTGTTAAAAATTCAAGAAAATCGGTTCATATTTAGATATAGCTCCCATATATAGTTTCGTCCGATTTAAGGTAAATGGTCCACCAAAGTCCCTATATATCTTTCGATTTGCACGAAATTGGCATAGAGTACTGAACTAGGTCCAGAATGATGTGCGCTTAGTTTCAGGTTTAGATATAGCTCCCATATATAGTTTTCCCCGATTTTATGTAAATGGTGCACAAAGTCCCTATATATCTTTCAATTTGTACGAATTTTAGCATAGTGTACTGAATAGAGTCTAGAATGACGTGTGCCAAGTTTCGAGAAAATCGGTTCAGATTTATACATAGCTCCCATATATATTTTCGTCCGATTTAAGGTAAATGGGGCACCAAAGTCCCTATATATTTTTCGATTTGCACGAAATTTTGCATAGAGTACTGAATTAGGTCCAGAATGACGTGTGCCAAGTTTCGAGAAAATCGGGTCAGATTTATATATAGCTCCATATATACTTTCGTCCGATCTAAGGTAAATGGGGCTCGAAAGTCCCTATATATCTTTTGATTTGAACGAAATTTTGCATAGTGTATGAATTAGGTCCAGAATGCATTGAAGTAGGTCCTAAGTTTCGTGAAAATCGGTTCAGATTTATATATAGCTTCAATATATATTTTCGACAGATTTAATTTAAATTGTGCACTAAAGATCCAAAGATTGACCGATCGGCACACAATTTTGTACAATGTACTGAAGTTACTTTAACTTTTCGTGTGTCAAGTTTTCTTGAAATTGGTTCAGATTTAAATGTAGCCCCGATTGGTAGGCAATTTTGCATGAGGTAGAGGTCATGGTCAAGGAGGAAGCCTGTAATTTTCGATGATAATTTCGGATATGAAATATACCGAAAACACAATTTTTCATAGGGAAGGCGATCTGACCAACTAATTCGAATGACTATCATGGTAATGAAGGTGACTATTTAGCGGGCCACAGAGGAGCTGTTGACATCTAATCGGTCAAGAGGGTGCGAATATCGGGAAATATTACCCAGGTTTAGTGGTAATTGTTTAGGGTATCATATGTTCGGCCCCGTCTGACTCTACTCCTACGCTCACGGGGTGAAGAATAATTCATACGAGCTACAATGATTGTGGTGACTTGCATACAAAAAATGTTAGTTTTTTTTTTAATTTTTAAACATTATAATATTTTTTTATTCGATAGTATTCGATTTATATATTCCCATCGATTGTTTATACTTCTCTATTTTCCAATTCAAAAATTTTTAAAAAATCACTTGATTTAAAATATTTGATATGATATGTTCATATCAGAAATGATAAGAACACCAAAAATTGCAACACAATAAGCAAAAGACTGCACCATTCCCCCTCGCATCTGTCTTTATCAAAATAAAATTTCATTTCAATATTGAAATGTCAATGTCTAGACTATGAAATAAAAGGTCATTGCTATGTTTAAAAATCAGAAGAATTGTGACAATGCTTGAGGAACATTTTAATTCGTAGAGATGTGATAATTTCCCAAAAGAAGTGCGGTGACATACATTTTATGGACCATTTGATTTAATTGCAACGTATGCTAAATGACCGTATAGCATTTTAGGTTCTACAGACGTTTTACAGATTTTTCTGGTTCCAGATGTTTGACCACTAATGTCAACGTATTCATAGAATCTGTATTTATTCAATTACAATTTAAGGAACGTTTCAGAAGTTTTTCGAGGATAGGGAAAACGCTGAGGGGGAATATTTTAAAACAAGATTGTTATTAATAAATAAATCAGCACTAGTATTCAATCTCATGAAATATAATATTCCATGCAAAAAACTAACAAAACTGATGGATATTTGCGGAGGAATCAGAAATCTAAAGAAATCAGTGCTATCACGGCCCACATTAATTTTTAAAACAAAAACAACGTGATATTAACATCAATACTTAAGTATAAAACAAACAAAACTTTTTTGAACATACAGATGTAGTGACATATTTTCCCATATTTTGCATTTTGAACATGATCTATATTCCAAAAAATATTACCTTGTTTGGACGAAGTCGGTTACGACCTTCTTGAGATATATAAACTGGACCATCAATCTTCTCAAACAAGCGGACATGTTTTAATCGACTGAAATGAGTTTAATCGAAAAATAGCATTATTTCGATTAAAGACATTCTGATTAGAATATCCATGATGATTTCCATTTGTTATAAGTATCCTCATCATTAGGGTATAAATATCGGTCAATGGTCCAGTTCATTTTAGTTCTTTGGATGGTCCTAGGCTTAAGTGCCTATTTTTACCACTACTAAGTGGCTGTAATTTGTCGTTCCGGGACTTAGGAGGGTATAAAACTTCTTCAAACAACACTTTTCAATATAAGTTCATGTTCCTACATTGTCCCCATGTAAAGTTTACGCATCATACACATCAGCAAGTCCAAAATCTTAGACCAATTTTCCGATATGAGTGTTTGTACCATGGTATAGTCTCATATAATAGTTCCAATCTTGAACCAATCGGGACTGATAAAATCTGAAAGCTTATAGTGGATGGACTTGGATGGATTTTCAAACAAAATTCAAACCCCAGATAGGGGGTTTCCTCTATTATCATAAGTTTTCAGATTTTGGCGGTCCTGATTGCTTCAAGATTTTCAAGTTGAAAAATGTGTCCCATTATTATAGGTATTTTGAATATTTACCTCATGATTGAGGGTATAATAGATACCTATTTCAACAAACCGGTATTGGTAGTAGACGAGTGGTATAGGCGTTGATTTTTTCGAATATGTCTGCATTAGAATGCTTCCTAAAAATGATGGTATAGAATAATTGTACATTCTATAAATCGAAGGCTGACTTTCAAATAGAAGAAGACTTATATTTTATGGGTATAAACCGGGCTCCTATGGATCGAATGTTTATATATTGAAGGTTTACACTGTCCTTCTATTGGTCATAAATCGAAGTGTTACATTTCATTAATAATCGGTAGGACTTCCATAGATCGTAAGTCCTCCGGCCATAGATAATCTTCCCGTCCATATATAGAATATCTACGTTCCATACATCAAAGATAGAAGGCTTTGCCCATCATATATTTAAGGTCTTGTATCGAAGGCTTTCCTTTAATAGATGGAATGTTTGTTTCTATAAATCATAATCACCATCAGGATGACAATCAAAATATCGAAAAATAATGGAGCTCCTAGGAGAAAACTTATGTTATGATAGGAAGTTCAGTTTGCAATAGATCATAGGCATATATTTTATAGGCATACAAATCTAACATAGATCCATAAGGATATGAACCTTGTCTTCAATAGATCGAAGTCTTGCTTTCCATTCATAGATAGATCGATGCCTCATATTCAATACATCGAAGGTCTGTCATCCATAGATCGATGGATTAACATTCATGGATCGAAGGATTACCTTCCCTACATCGAAGGTTTATCATATATAGAAAATAAAACAAGTAAAAACGGCCCGGCCGATCTTTCTGTATTATTCACCATGAGGATGACAATCAAAATATCGAAAAATAATGGGGGCTCCTAGGAGAAAACTTATGTTATGATAGGACCTTGAACAATATTTAAAATTTTTAGTGCGTTATACATTGAGGACCCAAAATGCAAAATAACAGCCAATTCGGTAGGAAAACGTGTCCAAATATCCCAAAATACCGAATATTAGGGAGTACGGTGATTTGGGGACTAACCTGAAATGTATAGAATTAAGATGGGGAAAAAAGAAATCCATTTTTTGTGTAAATGTACCGAATTTTGTCTTCGTTCTCTTCCAAAAGCACGCTATAACTCACAACTGAATGTACCAAACAAAAAACAGCAAAATAATTTTTTTACTGCGAAATGTCACTCTTCCAACGAGCATAAATCTGAAATTGCTTGATCGATACTCTACGAGAAATCTATCAGTACAGCCATCTGCCGAAAAAATAATGGATTTCTTTGTCCCTAACCTAATATATTATTTTTGGCACGGAGATGCGCTGCACCATGAGAACCCAAAATACAGCCAATTCGGTTGGGAAAGATGTGCCAAAATACTGAATATTGGGAGGGTGACGTTATATAGGAGCTACACCAAATAACCTAGGAATACTATCGTGATTTCAATAGACGGACAGACAGGTAGACGGACATGCGTAAGTCGACATTGAATGTTATTCTGATCAAGAATATATATGTATTTTATGGAGTTTCCGGTGAATATTTCGAGGTGTTGCAAATGGAAGGACAAATTTAATATACACTACACCGCTTTATATGATTTTTAATAAAAAATTGGACCATCTTCGGACTTGATCTAGATTTGGTAAAAATATTACTATTTTCAAAATTGATGTGCAAAGTTCGGATGAAATCGGTTTCTCCCTTCGAGAGTTATTGTGCGCACCAACCGGCTAGATGGGTGGACATTTGTAAATCGACTCCAAATTGCCGGAAACGGATTTGGTTCAATGAAACATGGAGTCTAAAACCAATATTTCTATGGGGTATACAAATATCCGGATTTTTCCAACAAAGTTAAAATATTCCCTTAAACCGCAGTTCCAAAATCGCACTGACTCAATAGTTCACCCCAACAAAAATATGTAATATACATAGTTCAATATTATGTCCTATAACGGCAGGGCACGGTTTTCGGTATGTTAAGAGATTTGCCTGTTTTTTCCGGCCTAAATTCGAAGTTCTACATTTTTCGACAAGAAATGTTAAAAATACGATCTATGTTAGTTTAGGACACTTATAAGTCCAACATGTCTATAATTCTCAGAAAATATGTATTTAAAGGTCCATTTATTATACCCTCCACCATAGTATGGAGGGTATATTAATTTTGTTTTTCCGTTTGTAACTCATCGAAATAATCATTTCTGACCCTATAAAGTATATATCGCTGGCTTAACTGGTAAAAGCAGCAAGTCCATATTTTATAATTTTACAGGAGAGACAAAAAACTATACAATTTTTTTTGAATAAATATTTTTTAAATCTGTAAATGCGATTGGTTTTCATATGTTATGAGTATTTAATTTGTGTAAAAATAAAATTAAAAAAATATATATGTTTGGGGGATATACACGCATTTGTGGACTTAGAGCTTTTTCTGTTTCTTAGTTTGTATGTTTTCTTGGACTTATGCCTTTTTCTTACAACTTGTCTCTCATTTTGTTTCTTACTTACTGCAATGAAAGTATACTTTTGTTACTTTTTGACTGTTTTGCAATGATAATAAAAGATTTTATGTTTTGATTGATTTAAAAAAATAAACACAACTTATTTAATAATATATGTACAAAATGAAAAGTATGAATTTTTTTTTTTTTTAAATGAAAATTAAATCAGTCTTATTTCAATGCTGAAAAAAATTATATTATATTAAGTTCATTTTATTCATGTGGCAAATTGTCATAAAATTTGTGACATTTTTTGGGCAAAGAAGATTTTAAATATTGTAAGTCTTCGTACTTTCTGGCTTTTATTTTTCTTCGCTCTCGTCGAAGTTGTTGTAAATCTGACCACTCCCGTGCGACTAAATTTGCATTTATTTTTTGTGGGAGTTTTTTCCATTCTTCGGGAAATCTGAGTTTATAATTAATGTCGCCATTAGGTGTATATTGCATTCCTCGAATGTCTGTCACTTTGTGATCGCCTTTTCCACGGCCCGGGCGAATATTATTACAAAATTTTACACTGTTACATTTTTTAAAAAAGGAATAATCCAAATATGTAACCTCATAAGGTTCAGGATTTTTTCTTGCTGATTTACATATTCCAATATATTCAGCTGGTACATTAACATTTCTATTTTTGGTGGCTCGTTCTATCATAGAGTGTACACTATCCGCTTCCATTTGTGTATGACCAATTTCCAATATTTTTTGCTCAATTGTTACTTTATGTTTGACGGCAGCATTCAGCAAGGCATTGGCCATTACACAATTACGGTTCTGGTATGTGCAACCGTCACTATAAAATATTATTTTTACCGGATTGCTATTTTCACTTAGAATTTTTTTCTCCACAAAGTAAACCCATATACTCGCAAATTCTTCGGCGTTAAGCCCTCCTTCTACTTCATCCCACAAAAAACAATACCCTTTTTGGTTTCTTAGATTGTAGAAAACTAAATTATGAACCTGTAATTTTGTACGGTAATATAGGCTGCTAACATGGGATTTTGGGGCCATTAGAACCGCTTGCAGGTCTACTGTAAAAACATATGTTTCCTCTTTTTTATCTTTTGCCTTTTCATATCTAACCTCGTTTTTTTTTCTGTTGGTGAAGGGCATATTCTTCATAAGGGAGATTATCGACTGAATAACGTGCACACAATTCGCATTGATCTTTTTTAGGTAGAAACAATGCCAAATTTTTTAAATCAAATGTTTTATAAAATGCGACAATTGAAAGTGACTTCATTTTTTCTCTTTGCACCAATCATTCACATAGAAATCGTACAGACCCTTCTTTGAGCTCCATTCTGGCAACAGATATTTCTTTTGGGTATCAGCACGACAGTAATGCGATTCTATTGATGGAAGGGCATCGAAAAATGAATTAAGACATAGTCTTTCACTTGAGTCTTTCCTTGGAGTATTTTTCCTTGAACTTGAAGTTGGGGGCTTATTCAACCAATTATACACAGCCTTTTCACCAACATCCAACGTATTTAAAAAATATTTTTTGCACACTCGCATATTTTTGCCATGTACCTTGAAGTAATATTTTAAAGTTATATTTCTTTTTTATTTAGATACAATTTTTCTATTTCGCGGTCTTTTAATTGGGACTATTTCAATTAAAGTGTTTACATAAACTTTTTTTTGTTCCCAATTCATGTTCCAAAATTTTTTAAAAATATTTTTTCTTTCATCGTTATTTATCTCCGCACATTTCATGGTGCCATATTTTTTACATCTGCATCTACCCTTCATTATTCTCGATTCTTTCACCTTTTTGTAATTCCAAACATTGTTTTCCTTTACTCTTCCAAAATATTTTTTTCCATTCTCTCTGCGCATTCTATTTTTGACCGCAACCCAAGTTTCATTTTCAACTTGGACTCTTTTTTTGCGAGATTTACATGGAGTTGGTAACTCGTTGGAATCTTCAGAGTCAGTATGGAACCCATATGGTACCAGACCTATGACTCCATCGTCCAACTCAAATCCATAATCAACATGTTGATTAAATGACATGGTAGGCGTCTATTTAAATAATAATTAACAATATATTTTACCAAATTAATATGTTGTAATACAGTTATCTTAAGCACTATTAATTAAACACTTACTTTGTTTTTAAAAAACTGTACACTGGATATTTTAAAATATTTTGCCAATTTCAACACGTGTGATTAACCTGTTAATGTACTCACTAGACTGATCGATGTTCATACGATTAATAGCTTGATTCTAAATGATTTTAAATGAAACAATTGATAATACAGCACTGGAAGAAGTGAGATATTACGCAAACTTGTGATAAGTTAGACTTAGCTCTCTTTCTCATCACTACAAAACAAAAACAAATAATATAACTTTATATTTTTGTTTCAATTGACATAACAACATCAAATCTAAATTTATTGACAAATTGGACTTACAGCCTTTACATGTTGTTAAGCCAGCGACATGTTCTAAATTGGACTTACCGCCTTTACTCATCACTACAAAACTACAACAACAAATGAGATAACTGTATTTTTAAAAAAAAAAAATCGATGTATTTTTATTAATTGAACATGTCTGCATCAAAATCTCAATTTCAAGCAAAAGTGGACTTACTGCCTTTACCAGTTAAGCCAGCGATATATATATTCTTGATCAGCGTAAAATTCTAAGACGATCTAAGCATGTCCGTCTGTCTGTATGGTAACAAATTTCCATACAAAAAATTATTAATATGCACCTCCTTTTTGGGGTAGTCCCCATATAACACCCTTTTTTATATAAAAATAGTTATGCAATTTGTTCCGCGTTTTGGGTTTGGTTCTAAGACTCTGCTGAAATCATATCACCTGCAGAGCATATCGAGATAAAAAACTAGAACATAAGGTTCGATAATGAACTATATATGAACTAAAACCCGTATTTAGGCCTAGCCCCTGTGATAGGTACCAGAAGGAGTGGACCGATATTCCTATCTTCGAACTTGAACTTAGTTTGGAAGAAATAATAAGATGGTCAAACTTTGGATGAAATCAAAATTTTCTGAAACAAATTTTGGCCGAAGAAACATGGGGTTTAGAACCATTTTAACCGTGTCAAAGTGTATACACCCTCATTATCCATAAAGATGCGGGTATAATTGTACATTAAAAATTTCTGAAATTTGTTTTATAGTTTACATTGTGGTTTACATAACCGGTTTGTGAAAATGTCGATATAGGTCCATTTTTGGTATTTTCCCTATATTTTAATTTCAAGTACCTTTCAGTATATCTATGGTGGAGAGTATCCACAGTTCGGCCGAATTTAACGCTTTTTCACTTGTTTTAATATTAACTTCCTCAGTTCCAAAATTTTTTTTTAACACTGAGGTATTTCTTTAAAAATATGTAGGTATTTCAAATGAATTATACATTTTTATTTTTCAAACATATATACTCGTAAATGATCCAATAATGTTTAAAAAATGTCTCAAATTAAAAAAAAAATTTTTTTAACAATTTCCCTTTCCAAATTGTCCACAAACCTATAATAAAAACTTCATACAAGCATTTTATAGCGTCTCCCATTAAAATCAGGTGTATAATTTTTTCCTAAGGTCCAAAGTTCCCAAATAAGTCAAGTTCAATGTTATAAATCCAATTTTTTTGGCTTTCTTTGCCTTCAAACAAATAATTATTAACATACAAACCCCAAATTATAAGTGATGTGAATAATTAATGGCAATACTTTAATATTAGAATATTTAATTAATTACTTTGAAACTGCTGTTTGGTGTCTTAAATTCGGCAATGTTGTTGAAGCTCCGTTTCTGGTTTTCGGGGATTTTTTTTTAATTTTTTAAGCTATATTATTTCTAGTGATTTTTTTTCGTTTGTATTTTTCACAGTTGCATGATATTCGAATATTTGTATTTTTTCTGTTAGGCACAATCTTTGTTTTGGTTTTTCAATATCAATTTTTTCACAACTTGTTGCTTTTATTTTTTTTTATATTTCCGTCGTAACGAATTGCATGACAATCACTGAACAATCACTTTGACAAGATGAAAAAAACAAACAATAGATTTTCTATTTTTGATTTTGAGTTTGCAATTTTCGGAATTTATTTATTTTTTTTAGGGAGGTAATTTTTGTTTATTTTTTTTTTTCAATTTCCAGCGGTCTGATCTATGCCATCGAAGAAGACCAGAGATCAACTGTTGATGTCGGCTTAAAGTCAGTGACTAAAATTTGCAATATGTCGTTTGACTTCAGCTACCGTTAGCTCTAAGTCAAGTTCAGTCTACCGGGCACAGCGATTGCCGAAGCTAGCGGCATATATATTCGTAATGTATGCTGCTCCATCAAGCGAGCTAGGCAGCCAACTGAGTGGCTGGTTGGTTGGCATTATCTCCAGAAATGCTGCCGCCGTCGACGTTAGCGTAACGCTCATCAAAAGTAAGCTAGCTCGCTAGCTACTGGCGTAAATTAAACTTGCAATAAACGCTTCTTCAATACAATTACAACAACAAATACAATAATAGTCAAATATGTACATACATATATACAAGTGACTATATATGTATGTGACAATTTGACGAACAACAACAAAGACGAAAACTTCCGCAAAGGTTTTCTCTGCAGCGGCACACATGGCCGGCTCTCTGCCTACGCCATGTAGGTGGAGAATTTTGAAAATAAAAAAAACTCGCTAATTTTTTTGGAATTTTATTTTGATTTTTTTATTCGGTGCGTTTTCATTTATTATTTGTTGTCATTTTGTATTTTATTTATTGTTGTCATTTTTTTTTTTTTTTGTTGCTGTTCAATAAGCCATTATCATCATCCTCATGTCTTATGTACAATTTTTTTGTGGCTGTGGCGTTGTTCAGTGAGATTTTCAATAGAAGGTAAATAAATATCTGAGTACAACAATCTATTGTTTGATACGTTTTTTTCTGTTTACCTCCCCCCAAAACATGTCATCCCCCTGGCCAAAAAAAAATTGTCCACCACACATGAATGCCGTAGTGACACCCCCAGTAATCCATACCTCCATTCATCCGTCCAACCACCCATCCCAACCATCCATCCATTCTAACTCTCCATTGTAATGTGATTGCGAGTGCGGTTTGAATTGATTTGATTTCAGGCAACAACAAAAAGTAAGTCAAGTTTAACATCAACATTCGGACAAACAGATCGTCAAAAAAAAAATCGAGACAGTGTTTTTGGGGAGGGGAAATGGGAAATAAAATGAAAACAAAAATTGGAACTCTTGATGGAGTTTAAAAAGAATAAAAGTATGCCTCAAAGACCTATTAAAAGTCCTTGTCTGATGTCTCTTTGGAGATGTACAGATATCTCCAACATTATTCAGATTTGATACAAATACTAGTTAAATTTTTATATATTTAGCCTTGTGAAAAATTAGGTTACGGCAAAAATGTGTTTCATCGAAATTTTGATTTTTGACCCCTGATTGTGCAAAAAAATCAATTTCAAACGAGTTGAAGTCGATTTACAAATGACTGGTGCACAAGTGAGTATTTTTACCAGAACTAGATAAAGACCGATCATGATTCTGAGCGGTTTAGCCCTTTTGGTACCTTATTTACATTTTGAAAATGTGTAAGTCTAGTGTCAGTTTTAATTCAAACTTTACCCATCGTAATATTTTAGCATAAAATCGGAACATAAGACCAATAGGAGTAACATCTCCTGGCACCTTGCCACATAAAAAAATCATACTTTATATAAAGCGATTGTTGAATCATGGATGGTCTAAATTAAGCAGACCTGGAACCATCATCATGTACGACCTTCAAAAGTCTTATCGAAGGTATGGTTTAAATATCCGATATATATAAAGAAGACCTTTCTATTTTAGATAAGATCTCTTCTGATTGGCTTTCAAGTAGATAGGGGATGCTATGTACTACTTATGGTCTAGGAGACGGCAGAATGGAGTAGAAAGAAAATTTGGAAACGATTGAAATACAAGGACTCATATTCAAGTCCCAAAATGTCTTTAGGGACTGAATTGTGTGAAATTTGAACATGGCAAAAGTACGGAAAATATGGCGATTTTTTTAATATGTTTTTGGCATCCAAGGGCGCATAATACCAATGCGGTTGGAAAATGCTGTTAAACATTTAAAAAACCGAAAACGAGAATGGACCCTTGTTTGAGGGCATACCGAAACGTGGAGATTTATAGAAATTATACGTAAAAATATTTTGCCGAACTTTGGATACCACCATAGATATACTGATAGTTACGTGAAATTCAAATATAGGGAACATATCAAAATGTGGGCATATAACGAAAATTCTACCAATCGGTTTTCGTAAATCATATTGTACACTAAATACAAATTTCAACAATTTAATGATGATTTTTCATAAAAGCTCAAAACCAAAACGCATTTTTGGGTTGGAGAATGTGTATAAAATTCTCAAAATACAGCAATTTACGGGGCAAAGTTTGTATCACAATATCTTCCTTCACCCAAATTATCAAATCGGTTGGTATTTTTATATAGGGTCTAGTCCTAAATACGGGCCGATATATGGTATTCTCCAATCTGACGTTCTAGTTTTTTATATCGATATCCTACCAAGGTAGAATGATTATAACTGATGTCTAAATCGACTAAATCGTATTAGAATTCCATACTTTGTAGGGTAAAAACTGCAATTTCGAATACAGAAATGTTGGAATGTGGCAATAAGGAGTCAACCTAAAACGCGAAAAAAAAAATAAACCAGTAAGGAAAGTAGTAAAGTCGGACTGGGCCGACTATATGATAACCTTCATATGTACAATATCCTGTGAATAGAATACACATAGCTTCTTTGGAGGACCATTGAATGGAATCGGACGAATTTAACTGTTTGAAGTACATAGATATTTGAACTAAATTAAAACAATCCTTACACATACCATTCTGAAATTTATGAAAAATTTAATGTCAATCTTTTTTTATGCTGCAATACGTTGTGCAATCCCAAATTTTCTCGACACAAAATCCAATAAACGTTATTCTAGGTTCCATTTCGTACGTTGTGCACTATGGAAGCTATATATAAACCTAAAACGACTACAATCCAATACGCTATGTAATATGTCATTTAAAGCGAACAGACATAGGCTCCATTTGGACATTTGCATAAAAGCAGACAAAAATATATGTGGGAGCTATATCTACATTTGAACCGATAAAATATGACTAAAAAGTATTCTAGGCTAAATTCCATACTCGCTGTAAAATTTCGTGAATATAGAACAAGCATAGCCTCACCGATGCACCATTTATCGGACGAAAAAATATATGGGAGATATATCTAAATCTGAATCTATTAAAAAAAAACTCATGGACGTCAACCTATAGTAATTTCAATACGATATGCTCAATCGGACAAACAAACAAACTATGCAAACTTTTGTCTCAGTTGGACAAATATTGGCAGTATGATGCTCCATTTACTTAAAATCGTACGAAACTATATATGGGAGCTATATCTAAATCTTAACCGATTTTCTCCAATTTCAATAGGGCCAAATACGTGACTTGTACAAAATTTCATCCCAATCGGATCATAAATGCGACCTGTACATTGCTCACAAAAATACATGGACAGATGGGCATGCATAAATCGACTCATAAACTGATTCTATGCATATTCTCAAAATGAACCATGGGTCTATCTGAATTCCTTTTGATTGTTACAAACATATGCACAAAGCCATAATACCTTGTACCACGGTGTGGTGAAGGATATACAAATGGGGTACTATGGGGACTACCACCAAAAGGAGGCGAATATAAATAATTTTTGAAAGGGAGATTTGTTACCAAATACGACTTAGAAAAATTAGGGGGTACCCTTATAGGACGTGATGCAAATGTGGTATACCCATTTGTTTTTAGATTGCAAAATTTTTATTTTTTATCCGATTAAATTGAAAATTTACACTTAACATGCTACATGTGTTGTCTTTCCATGTATCAATTTGAAAATAATATTATTCTAACAATTTAAGAGATATTTGAGAAAATATTTGAAATCCCATAAAAAGTGATTTTAAAAAAAGTGCAGGTAATGAGGTATACCACATGATGTTAATGTGGTATAGTATAATTTTCACTTGCAATTGATATCTTATATAATTTATTGTTTTTAATGAATGCGAATTAGATCGAGATTTATGTCTGTTAAGATTTTTAACGGATACGTTGAGTGCAACTTTAATTTTTATTATATAATAATGTCTACACATGGCAATATTTAATTTTTATATGGAGAAGTTGTTAAAACTCATAGCCTTTGTTTTTCATCCTTGTGATTCATGGTAGACTCTCGTAGAGTACAAATGTTTCACATAGTAATGAGATTTTGTCTAGTGCTGGCATTTTTTCATGCAGAATCAAGGTATACCACATTACCTACACTTGTGTTTACTGAAGAAATTTCTAGTTTTTTTTCCAAATTGGTGATTATGTGGTGCAATCGCGCATATTATTTGATTTTTAGTTCATACTGATTATTTTAATGCTTTAGTAATAAAGATTAAAGTACATCCGTAAAACAAAAAATTATTTTTAAACTTCAACCGAAAAAAAGTCAATTTCATGTCATTTTATTTTTGGTACTGATTCTCAACGTGATTTAAATAAATTAAACAGGTCATTGCTATCTTATTTTTTTGAGAACAGCAAACTATAGAACATGTTTCAGTTATTCTAAAATTTTCAGTTTACAAAAAAAGTGACTATACCACATTACCAACCTATACCACATTTGCATCACTTCCACTATATGGGGGCTATGCCTAAACGTGAACCGATATAGCTTATCTTCGAACTTGACCTGCCTGCAGACAAAAGACAACCCTATACACAATTTCAGCACCCTATCTCAATTCCTACCCAAGATAGCGTGATTACATCAGACGGCTAGATCGTCTTAGCATTTCACCCTGATCAAGAATATATATATATATATATATATATACTTTGTAGGGTCGGAAATGAAAATGAAAATGAATATTTCGATGAGTTACAAACAGAATGACAAATTTAATATACCCTCCATACTATGGTAGAGGGTATAAAAATTCCTATGATTGGTCTGAACCATTATATAATGTATAGGTCACAACATTGTCTTATATTGTCAATTTTCCCAAAGAAATTTTATTTTTTACGCACCAATATGCCACGTCGGTTGGAAAATGATCCCAGGATCAAAATGTGAACCTTTATTGAATATTTTTACGAAGAAGTATTTTACCCATCAGTAACTCAGGATGTCCTATTACCGTGACTTCCATTGTCAAAATACAGAATATAGGACTTGCCTTTTATTTTGAGGGTATGTCGAAATCTTATACCTACATATAACCCGTAATGTCAAATTAAACCCATTTCGGTTACATAATATAGCTAAAACTTTCAAAATATTGAACACTAAATCAATTGCGGTTAAAAAATGGGTTTAAGTCAGGAGGTCCATCTTTTCAACAGCATGAATTATTGGAAAACAGCTGAAAAAATGTATCAGTTTTTGTACGTATGAACCCTCTGCTAAATATGGAAGTTCTTCGATATATGAGAATATATTCCCTGACATATAATTACAATTGGGTTCTCATGTTAATTTCGGCTCAGGATAAGCTGACTCCGGTTGGAAGCAGTACTACTGTTCTTAGCTAATATTTCAATATAATCAGAACAAATACCAGTACTCCAGCACTTATAAGGATGACAACTGTGGATACCTTCTGTCCGACTTTAAAGATGCACCTGTAGGCATAATCTGTAACTTTTTAACAACATTCGATATTGTCTATTTTACAACAATTTCATTTGTTTCTTTTATTGTTTTTACAATAATAAAATAAATTTAAACAATATCGAATGTTATTAAATGCTACAGAATTGGCCTACTGAAGCCCTCAGAATTACAATGTTCAAATGAGGTCGTATACGAGTCCGGACTTACAAGTCAACCTTGCAGTATTATAAAATCATAACTAAGACGTAGTTTATAGGTTCTTAACTTTCTCTGTGTCCATATATATTTAATAGCACCTTTTAATTCTGCTTTAACCTCTGTTTTATTGTGTAACTTCCGTTCATGAAAATATGGCCCGGTATTTCGAAGATACAAACAATATGTGCAATAATGATAAAATAGCTATAAAAATTGTAATTGAAGAATTGTGTTTTACCAATGGTAGACGCAAAAACATTAAACGAGTGTCAGTGTATGATTATACCCTTCATCACACTGTGGTATAGGGTATTATGTCTTTGTGCATATGTTTGTAACAGGCAAAAGGAAACGAGATAGACACATGGGTCCTTTTGAGAATATGCATTGAATCACTTTTTGAGTCGATTTATGCATGTCCGTCCGTCTGTCTGTCTGTCCATGTTAAAATGTAAACAAGTACAGGTCGCATTTATGATTCGAATTGGATGAAATTTGGCACAGCTCATTTATTTGGCCCAAGGGCGAACCCTATTGAAATTAGGAAAAATCTGTTCAGATTTAGATATAGCTCCCATATATATTTTCGTCCGATTTAAGGTAAATGGTCGCCCAAAGACCCTAAATATATTTCGATTTGCACGAAATTTGCCATAACGTACTGAATTAAGCCTACAATAATGTGTGCTAAGTTTCATGAAAATCGGTTCAGATTTATAGCTCCCATATATATTTTCGTCCGATTTAAGGTAAATGATCCACCAAAGTCCCTAAATATCTTTTGATTTGCACGAAATTTTTCATAACATACTGAATTAAGCCTACAATAATGTGTGCTAAGTTTCGTGAAAATCGGTTCAGATTTAGATATGGCTCCCATTTATATTTTCGTCCGATTTAAGGTAAATGGTCCACCAAAGTCCCTAAATATCTTTCGATTTCCACGAAATTTGGCATAACGTACTGAATTAATCCTACAATAATGTGTGCTAAGTTTCATGAAAATCGGTTCAGATTTAAAGCTCCCATATATATTTTCGTCCGATTTAAGGTAAATGGTCCACCAAAGTCCCTAAATATCTTTCGATTTGCACGAAATTTGGCACAACGTACTGAACTAAGCCTAGAATGATGTGTGCCAAGTTACGTGAAAATCGGTTCAGATTTAGATATAGCTCCCATATATATTTTCGTCCGATTTAAGGTAAATTGTGTACCGAATTCCCTTAACATCTTTCGATTTGCACGAAATTTGGCACAACGTACTGAACTAAGCCTAAAATGATGTGTACTAAGTTTCGTGAAAATCGGTTCAGATTTAGATATAGCTCCCATATATATTTTCGTCCGATTTAAGGTAAATGGTCCACTAAAGTCCCTAAATATCTTACGATTTGCACGAAATTTTGCATAATGTACTGAATTAAATCTACAATAATGTGTGCTAAGTTTCGTGAAAATCGGTTCAGTTTTATATATAGCTCCCATATATATTTTCGTCCGATTTAAGATAAATGGTGCACCAAAGTCCCTAAATATCTTTCGATTTGCACGAAATTTTTCATAACGTACTGAATTAAGTCTACAATAATGTTTTATAAGTTTCGTGAAAATCGGTTCTGTTTTAGATATAGCTCCCATATATATTTGCACCAAATTTTGCGCAGCGTACTGAATTAAAAGTAGAATGATGTGTTTTAAGTTTCGTGAAGATCCGTTCATGTTTAGATATAGCTCATATATATATATATATATATATGTATATATATATATGTATATATATTACATAAATGGTGCACCAAACTCCTAATGTGTGTCCGATTAACACGGAATTTTGCACAACCTATCAACTTGAATGACGTTATTGGGTTTTGTTGAAATTGGTGCAGATGCAGCCATAGCTTCCACATGTATTTCGAACGGGTGCCTGATTGAAATTAAATTTTTAACAGTGCCGCGTACCGAATAGCGTGTATCAATCTTGCTATAAATCGTTTTCCATAAATTTGTTCCATGGTACGCAGACTACTCTGAATCAGCCCGAATGAACATGTTCCTTCTAGGGAACATTGCCATGTAATTGTAAGGATACATATGTACAATATACCCAAAGTGGTGAAGGGTATCATATAGTCGGCCCAGTCTGATTTTACTACTTGCCATACTGGTTTTGTTTTACATTTATTCATGCACGTGTGTTTCTTTATCGGAAATATTTTATTATATGAAGTCGTTGAATTGTCCACAATAAGTAACGAGTGTTCGTAGATATAGGGTTTCTAAACAAGGATCGGGAACCTTATCAAAAATTTGATAAGCCAAATTTTGGTTGAATATTTGGAGGCTAAAAAACTCTTTGAAATTAACAGTTGTGGTCAATATTGGCCACGCTCTTTCATCTTTATAGGAAATTGCTATAGTTCGAGGAAAAACAATTTACCACCCAGAAACGTGGTGACGAATCATACCATTATGCTTATAGAAGCATACGATCCCCTAGTTGTCTCTCCACAAACTATATCTGCCCTAAAGTATATCAGTTATTATATAATTTCAAATATTATATCCAAATGACAATTTGACATTTCATTTATTAAATTCTTGTTATGTATGCAGTGTATGGCATACATAACAAACACAACAACAAACATTTTTGTATATTTGATATTTTTAATACCAGAAATATTACAAAATAAAAAAAAAATTAATTTATTAGAAATATAAATTTGATACTTTTTGAAATTAAGTAATAAGACGACACACATTTATACACACACATAAATTGGAAAATTGACATTTTCCAAGTGTTGGCAATTTGTTGTATCGAATTTCATAAATAAATAAGTAAATATAAAAAAAATGTTATGTTATTGAATGCTTGGTTCAGTGAACAGACTGCTTGTAGCCTCTGGCATTTGGATATTATTTCATAATTATTATAAGCAGTTATAATATTGTTTTATTTAAATATCGTTTTTTATAATACTAAATTATAAAAATGTTATTGCGTTTAAGCATGCGGAAAAATGTTGGGCGGTAGATGATAAAAGACAAATATTAATTAATCGCTTTATTTAATTGCAACGATTTAAATAAACGCACTAAAGATGTTCTAAGTAGATTAATTGCGATGTTTCCTAGTTGATAATTGAATTAGTTAAAAACCTTAAATTAAATATTGGGAATTTTTATAATTCCGACCTTATTGAATAATATGCTACGCTCTCTTAAACTACGCCTGATCTTCTGAAAATTAGTCGTTTAAATAACCTACGCCTTGTCTGTTCCTTAAAAATGTTGCTTGTATGGTCCTTAAAAAAGGTATTTAAAAAAATGGTGGATTTTTTATATAATAGATTTCAAGGCCCCAATAAGGCGAATATTTTTCTAAGAATATTTTCAGAGGACCATACAAGTGTAGTGTGCATTGGTGTGATATGAAGAAAATATTTAAAATTTGCATCAAATGAATTCCTGAGGCTTAGCATACATATTTCCTCAGCCTTATTACTCGCCGTTTGGGGTGGGATCTTGCCAAAATTCATTTGTATGTTCTGCCAACTACCAGTTAAATTTTTTTATGTATGCTCAAAAAGAAAAAAAGAAAACAATAAGCCAAATATAGAATTTAGAGGAAATCCATTACTAAAGAAAGAACAGTATACACAAGGATCTGTTGTCCTGAAAGTATAGAGAAAGAATTGCTTACGTTCACCATATATCGATTAAATGCCATGTTAAGATGATATTACACGGACAGCCCACCCATCCTGTTTACTAACTTAATCCAAGAAGGAAAACCCTCATACAACATCATAGTAAACCCATAATCAGTCACCCTATTTAACTCAGCCGAACCCTTTTTGTAAAATCAAACTCGAAAAATTATCTACTCCATAATAATATGAACAATAATTTTATTAAAATAAGAAAATTCCATTTGTTTATAATTCAGAAAAAAAAAATTGACTATACCTAATAAGAATGAAATACAGCGTTAAATCAGCTATCTTAAAATATAAATCTACACCCAACATTTTGCAAAAGCTAGATATGTACATATATTTATATAAAGAAAAAAATTATTGACAAGAAAATTTTTTTAGATCGAAATCGAAGACTATTTTTCATTGAATATAAACCAATCAATTAAATAAATATTAAAAATTTATAAGTATAAAAAAAATTCAATAATAAAAAAAATTAATAACAATTATAACATGCAATAAGAATCTGAATCAGAGTAGTTGGTGAAACAATCAATGTTAGCAAAAAAAAATATGTTAACACACAAAACGAAATGTACATCGGTTTGTGTGTTTCTTTTCTTTCTTTTGTAACAAACAGCTGTTAGGTCGTTCAACCCGACCAACAGCAAAATGTTAAGCACTGTCAATATCAATGATCTTTTACAGATTTCTTTTGTACTTGTTTGAATATAATTACTTTGAATTTTATTAAACCAAATATAAAAATTATGTAAAATGGGACTGTATTGTATGGATATGCTGTAATATTTGCTTTATTAATTAAAATTATGGCAAAATAAAACCAACTGGTTGTAATGGTAAAAGTTTGAAAAGCAGTGCTTCTCAAACTTTAACACTGAATGTAATTAGCTAACAGCAGAACTGATGCGTTAACATTGGTTGCTATGTTAACACCAGCATATCCACACAACCAGTACAGAAAATATAAATGACAGGAAATGGAAAATCGAACGAGCAACAGGAAAATCCTTTAAATATTCACCAGTAATTAATTTAATGAGTTTCAATAAATTAATTACGATCAAAACAAGATTAAATATTATTAAATAAAGAAACTTTAATGATAATATTTTCTGGAGAGGAATAACGGTGCGCTCTCAGTAAGTGGTTACCTTGCTTTGCTTGTTCAATTTTAACATGTTTCTCACTTACTTGGTTTGTGACAGAATTCCCTCGTTGAAAGGCCTTTCGATGGGGTGATCAGCAAACTCCAATTAAGAGAATATAGTAAGAGTAGAGTATGTACCAGAATAGATCGGCATCCATGTAACTTTATATTTATATTAAAACAATTTTTATATTGGTTTGTTTTATATTGTGCTTCTTTTAAAATCTTTTTACTATTTTAATCATTTCTTTATGTTTGACGGTCAATTTCAATATTTTTTCCCAACACATAATCTTTTCTATTATTTATATTGTTTCACTACCGTCTGTTTCAGATATCACACTGCCTGATAGAACCAACAACAATTATTTTAACATTAACCTTGACAATAATTGAGAGAACAAATATATAAAAGCACATGCAAATTATTTTAATATTTATATATCTTAAGTTTTCATTGTTCTTCCACACCACAGATTCAAGCAAAGGATTTCTTCTTTCTCGGTTTAAATTATTAATTTTTTCCACTGGCACTGAATGATTTTTTAAATAAAATGCATCGATCACCATACCACTTCACCAACTACATGAATAGCTCTGAGTAAGGTGATGGTAGAAATTCTCACTATAATGTCGATCGATAATGCGAAAATCCATGGAATTGGAGAATAAGGTGTTCTAAAGATAAGGAAGAGGGGATACAAGAGTGGGAATTAGAAAACACATAGAAATTATGACACAACGAACACTGAACCTTACCCGTAATTAAAGAAGAAAAATAGTAGAGCATTGCCAGGAATAGTTCTGGGTGAAAAATAAAATTCTTCACGAAAATGAAAATCAACCAGGGCGAATTTTATGACCTCTCCTCAGGTATAGAATGCCTCCTTCTGGCACCAAATTAAGGAAATTTGCACAGATGGGTAAAACGAAGCAGCAAAAGAATTTCTATTGGGCAACCAAAACCAATAGTTGGATCAACTCCTCACAATGGCTCCAAAAGGCTTGTGCTTAGGTGCGTGGTTGGAAGAAACTGCGCAAGATGTCTTCCTAATTACCCTATTTTGTAACCTCGGATGATACGCTGCTACAAAATGCCAAAACTAATACCAGAAAAAAATTCCAAAATTAAATATGTCTACTTTCTATATATGTATATATATTCCCCACAACAACGAAAATACCTCTATGATCCTCGTATGTGTGCTTGAGTGAGATTAGAAAAACAGGCGAGTAGAAAATCCTAAATTTTCTAGTAGCTCTGAAGGGGAAATTATAGCATCAACTTAACGAGTAGAACGAAAAAAAAAATACTATGTTGCTGCTAGTTAGAAAATAGATTTTTGCCTTCAAACGCTCATTCACCTGTAAATCATGATAAAATTAAACTAAATAAAATTTGATTTTCGAATATAACGAGACAAAAAAATAAATAAATAAGAAATAAAAAAATAGATAAAAAAACAACAGCCCCAACCAGGGATAGAACTCAAGTCTCCGGAACCATACGCCGACACACTACCCTCATGCCACCGATAGCCTACAAGCAGTGATATGTAAACAACATTAAGCGAACAGTGCCCAACATGCAAATCGTCGCTGTAAAGCAAAGTCACTGTCTCATAAAGAAAAATCTATAAATAAATAAAAGACACTAACTAGATGTTAACTTACATTTAATGAAACATTTGAAATAAATCAGCCCTGTCCAACCTTCTGTTTAGTGGGTGCCAATAATAAACATAAGTGAAGTGAATTTCTAAATTTACATACATGCGCCACTACAAATACCCCCCGCCAAAATCAGGCTTAAGGGTCTAAATGGACATTAAGACTGATCCCGCATGTATCCTTTATTCATTGACGCATATCCTTAGCATGATACGTCCCGATCAGTTTGCCTTGGAGATCCTCCAACTCATAGTAGCAGGTGCCAATTTTTCTCCGAACCCTACATTTAATAAAGGTTGGAGCTAATTTAGCATTGTACCCTTTTTCAAAATTGCTTTGGCTGAAGTTTCTTCGATAGACTTCCTGGCCAACATTATACGAAACCACCCTTGCCCTCAAATTGTACTGCCTCTCGTTACGCTCCTGTTGTTTCCTCATTACCTCAGCTGCCTTAGACCTTACTATATCAAATGTATCATGCCGATTGAAATTCATGGATCTGTCCTCCAGAGAATTAAGGTTCCGCAATAATTTATAGGTCGACGCATTGGTCACCATGTGCTGACCAAATGTCATAAAATACGGAGAAGTTCCAATAGACATATGAAGAGTTGATCTTAGGGCACATGCTATGTGGCTTAAATTCACATCCCAGTCCGTCTGGTCAGGTTTCACATATGCCTTAATGGCCGAGATGACAGATCTATTTACCCTCTCTGAAGCATTTGCCTGTGGCGAATGCACAGCGGTATATATATGAGAAATTTTATAGAATTCCAATAGTTCATTAAACTTTTTAGCTTTAAATTGAGTTCCATTGTCGGATACTATACTTTCGGGAACACCAAAGGTATGAAATAAGTCTTGCTCCATGTACTTAATAACTACATCCGCTGTAAATTTCCGCACAGGGTGAAGAAATGCAAATTTCGAAAAGTGGTCAAGTACTATGAATATGCCAATGTTTCCTAATTTTGACCTAGGGTAGGGTCCTATAAAATCAATGTATAGTTTTTGAAAAAATCTATGGGTTACACCAGTATCTCCCATAGGAGGCTTCATCGTTACATTGGGATATTTAGTGCTCTTACATACATCGCAGGCATTTATATAGTTCTTCACATCCGAAACCAAATTTGGCCAAAAATAATACCTTCGGATCCGCTCTAAGGTTTTGTGTATGCCGCTGTGAGAGGAAAGGGGGTTGTCATGGTGTTTTTCCAAAACCTCGGAAACCATACTA
>NW_026875133.1:0-10079 GCF_032173495.1 Musca vetustissima
GTGCTTGGTCAAAGTTCCTTGGAAGGGACGTTACTGTTTCACTAACAGATATCGGCACGTTAACTACTGCTCCGCGAATAGCACTTTGTCTTTCGAAACCTAGAGCAACGATTATCATGAAAGGTAATCGAGCTGTGACCAATCGTTCCTCTACCCACGTTAAGTCTTTTAGAGGACTCGGAATGTCTGGAAAATCTAAACCGTTTGCGAGGAAAATATTCGGTTTTTTCCATTCTTAATTCCTCGACTGCAGGTTTTACAAAAAATATATAAACCATCGACAGAGGGAAATCTTTCCGACAGATAAAAAACTTCTTCTAAAAAAATTAAATGTGACATACCTTCCTTGTGTAAGGATTCCACTTGAAGGGGAAACCATAATCCGCCACAACATGTACAAATCCTCGTTGGTCCCTGTTTGATGGCATCGTTGTATCGCTGAAACTTTAATTGATTGCGTCGTGTAATTTGTCTTGTGGTTTCCACCTGCCTTTCTTCATAGGAAATACTATTCCTGCGCATCCGGCTTCGTTCGGCCTGTAGCATGTTGTTTCTAATCCTATTACACGGGATACGTCTATGCGATTCCACTCTTATCCTAACTGAGCGATTTAAATCCATTTGCTCACTCCTCTGCATGTTTCGTCTTTGTTGTCGCTGTAGCGTATTTCGCAGACGCTCTGTGATACGAATTTCGGGATTCTGTCGTCTTTGAGAGTGAAATGATGTATCTCTCCTTTGTTCTTCCTGGCGATAGGTTGGATCCCGGCGTCATTAGTATGCTCCGCAGTATTTCTTTCCTGTTCCTCCGCGCGATCATTGGATCCTGGCGCGATGAGCATGCTCTGCAGCATCCCTGACGCTCCTCCGCGCGATACAGTGGATCCTGGCGCCTTTGCAGCATCTCCTGTATTGTGTTGTTCCTCCGCGCGATACTGTGGATCCTGCGCGATGAGCATGGTTTGGCATCCCTGTGTTGCTCCTCCGCGCGATACAATGGATCCTGGCGTCTTTGAGCGTGCTCTTCTGTATTCCTTTGTTGCTCTTCATCATGATACAGTGGGTCCTGGCGCCTAATAGCATGTTCGACAGTGTTCCTTAGTTGTTCCTGGTTCGTTGACATCTTCAATGCTGTCTTCATCTCGTAGACGCTGAAGAATATTTTCGAGTTCTCGATCCTCAAAGACATCGTATTTTTTTCGGATGAACTCAATACTTTCTTTTAAAGCGATGCATGTGGCTTCGTTGTCGTTTTGCAATAAATCAAGCTCCTCATTTCTCCAAGGATGAAACAACATTACGAGTTCTCTAAAATAGTCGCTTCGGTGAGTATTGACGTTATATCGCCTGTAACGAATAACATGCGGTTTAACTTTTTCCTGCACAAAGCCGCTATTATCCTTTAACTTAAATATGCGTAAGATTTGCTCAGCATTTTCTTCAGGATCTTGCTCTTCGTAATCTGTTTCCCTGTTATTGGATCTTCGAGATTTTGAATACTTATAATTTGCTGCGAAGTCTGCCAAGCATATATGCTCTAATTCGTCTGGTCTTTGAACATAATGTTCCAAAATACCAACAGCATAAATATCTGATGAATCTGGTGGCAAATTTTGTAGTTGTTCTCGGGATCTTAAAAGAAATACTCGCTCTTCTGGTCGACCAGTATTTATGTAAACCTCGGCATTACTACTTTCTGAAAGCCGCATCCCTAAACAGCAATATGTTGCCTCTTGAGCTGATATTTCCGTACCAGAGATAAATTTATGTGCAATATGCTGTAGCTTTTGCTTTATAGAATGATTGCCAGCTCTAATTTCTTCAACAGCATCTCGAAGTATTCTGGATACTCCACGATTTGATTTATTAATGTAGTTAATGATATAACTACAGCACGCATAAGGATCTAGGATATATTGAATATCCATGTTTGCTCTGTGCAGTGACAATATTGTTGGATTGTATGCATTGATCATTTTGTCTTCGAACCTTTTTTTTAAGAAAATTTTAGGTTTTTTTAACGAAGATCTAAGAGATAATAAATAATTATCGTATGTTAGATTTATATTTTCGTGTGACAAAAAATTTTCAAAATTGTTTAATTGAGAGATTTGTTCAGAATCTAAATTTGCATTTAACATACTTTGAATTCTATCATAGCTCTGTTTTAATTCCTGAATATTTTCACAGTTTTCAGGAAGCGGCAATAAAATTTCTGTTGCTGGTAGTGGCGGATATGGCATACCATAACGACAAATCTTTTCACCACGATATTCTCTAGTACAAGAACGATTGTGGTTGTGACGCTGATAAGCAATATATTCATGTAACTGTTCATCGGATCCATTAGTAGAAATATATTTATCTATGAAACTAATGACAGAAGCAAAAGAAGAAGAATTATTAAGGTCTATTTTAGGAGCATCCTTTAGCCAGTACATGCCATGTATGTGAGGTGATCCACGTTGTTGAAATTCCACTCTCCAATAGTATTTCTCCACAAAATGTTCATCGAAAATCCCATCATTCATTTTAAATAGAGAAAACAGTTGCCGGAAACGGAAATCGAAGTATCGGGAGCAGGTTATTGCATCACTACGAATCAAACGAGCTTTTTCTGAGAAGGATAAATTTGAAGCATCATCTTCAGAAATGTCGATGTTGTCAACAGTTTTCGACAGGATAACTAAAAGCTCCAACCATTTAGTTTCGGCTGCAGATAAAGTTATGAAAAATGTCGGAAGGCCAAATTGTCTAATCATAGCAACGGCTTTCTTCTTTTCACCTTCCCAGTGAGCTGGTGACGTTCTTATACCTTTAAGAATACGATATTCGTCATCGTGTTGAATTAGACTATTCATATATGACTCATCCAATGCGTTTCTGGCAGTAACATTTCCAGATCGCGTGTGTTTCCTCAGAGCGATTGACATTGCACTTTTAATAGTTAAAAGCTCTAGCTTTTTGTAACTATAAAGTATTTTATCCACTCTACAGCATCGTCTGTCATAACGTCGGAGCTCGGAGCGCACAATTTTTGAATACGATTCCGTACAGGAACGTTTTTTGCCGCAATAGATAGATACAAATGCTAACTCTTCAGAATCAGCGTCAATTATCATATCTATTGGTCGGCTTCCTTCACCTGGAGCCATCACAACTCGTTGGTGAGGTACATTTTCAACAGCTCTACACTCAAGCATTGTTTGTTGACCACCTGGATTGAGGTTCTCTATTGCATATTCATCGGCATGCGGAATATCATCCATAGTGGCTTCATTCGATACTTGGTTTTGGAAAATATTGTCAATTGCTTCCCGGTCTTCATGATTGGCCACAAAAGGAACGACCTGTGAAGAATTAAATCCTTCAAACCAACTTTCGTCAATTGTAATTCCATGTTTGATATACAACTCTGTGTCGATTAAATATCTAGCTGCATCAATTACCTTCGCTGGTCTGATTGTTTCAGTCATATAATCATGCTGATATGCCATGCGACGTTTAAGATGCAATTGAATCACCTGTGCTTGGTCAAAGTTCCTTGGAAGGGACGTTACTGTTTCACTAACAGATATCGGCACGTTAACTACTGCTCCGCGAATAGCACTTTGTCTTTCGAAACCTAGAGCAACGATTATCATGAAAGGTAATCGAGCTGTGACCAATCGTTCCTCTACCGACGTTAAGTCTTTTAGAGGACTCGGGATGTCTGGAAAATCTAAACCGTTTGCGAGGCAAATATTCGGTTTTTTTCCATTCTTAATTCCTCGACTGCAGGTTTTACAAAAAATATATAAACCATCGACAGAGGGAAATCTTTCCGACAGATAAAAAACTTCTTCTAAAAAAATTAAATGTGACATACCTTCCTTGTGTAAGGATTCCACTTGATGGGGAAACCATAATCCGCCACAACATGTACAAATCCTCGTTGGTCCCTGTTTGATGGCATCGTTGTATCGCTGAAACTTTAATTGATTGCGTCGTGTAATTTGTCTTGTGGTTTCCACCTGCCTTTCTTCATAGGAAATACTATTCCTGCGCATCCGGCTTCGTTCGGCCTGTAGCATGTTGTTTCTAATCCTATTACTCGGGATACGTCTATGCGATTCCACTCTTATCCTAACTGAGCGATTTAAATCCATTTGCTCACTCCTCTGCATGTTTCGTCTTTGTTGTCGCTGTAGCGTATTTCGCAGACGCTCTGTGATACGAATTTCGGGATTCTGTCGTCTTTGAGAGTGAAATGATGTATCTCTCCTTTGTTCTTCCTGGCGATAGGTTGGATCCCGGCGTCTATTAGTATGCTCCGCAGTATTTCTTTCCTGTTCCTCCGCGCGATACATTGGATCCTGGCGTCTATGAGCATGCTCTGCAGCATCCCTGTGTTGCTCCTCCGCGCGATACAGTGGATCCTGGCGCCTTTGAGCATGCTCTTCTGTATTCCGCTGTTGTTCCTCCGCGCGATACTGTGGATCCTGACGTCTATGAGCATGGTTTGCAGCATCCCTGTGTTGCTCCTCCGCGCGATACAATGGATCCTGGCGTCTTTGAGCGTGCTCTTCTGTATTCCTTTGTTGCTCTTCATCATGATACAGTGGGTCCTGGCGCCTAATAGCATGTTCGACAGTGTTCCTTAGTTGTTCCTGGTTATGATATATACGATCCTGTCTTCGTTGAGAATGCGCTGCTGTATTCCTATCTTGCTCTTCTCTGCGATACAACTCGTTATGACGTCTACGTGCGTGTTCAATAGTGTTCCTTAATTGTTCCGCAATACGGAATTCGGAATTGTTTTGTCGACGTAGCCTCCTCCATTCTGCACCATATGATCGCTGAATGACATTGTTTTGAGTCCTTCTCAACGACTCCCGCTCTTCTTGCATTAAATTCCTTGAAATGCGTCGGCGTGTGGCTGCGCTTTGTTTGCGTGTTCTTGGCATAATGTTGTGTTTACTGTTTGAAGGATATTGTCTAACTAATATAGTAAAGTACAAATACACGACATATATAAATAATATCTTGACGTGGTGTAGAAAAGAAATAGTGCAGGTAAATTAAATAATAAAAATTTTATCGGTATTTGTGCCAATAATACCCTTTTATACCGTTGTGTACAAACAATAAGAGATTAGTTATAATCCGTAGCAGGTAGGTTATATGGATAATCACTAATCTGTTATTGTTTGTACACCACGATAACTAATCCATTTCAGGTTGATAATATACCTTTTATAATCCGTAGCAGGTAGGTTATATGGATTATCACTAATCTGTTATTGTTTGTACAACACAATAACTAATCCGTTACAGGTTGATAATATACCTGCTATAAATTCTTACTAATCTGTTATTGCTTTTAATATACCTGTTATTAGTGTTATAAATAATTTATTGAAGCTGAATTCTGAAATTCTTCTGAAAAAATAATAAGTTATGTATGCCTAATTTATTAGTTTTGGTACATTAGTCATAAAACGATGATTGTGTCTGAAACCAAATCCTGTTATTTGGTAAAATGTATAATAATAAGGATCTGTACGACCTGTATTTTGTTCGCAAGAATACATGGACAGACGAACGGACGTACAAACGGACATGCATAAATCAACCCAGAAAGTTATTTTGTGTATATTTTCAAAAGAAACCATCTGCCTATTTTGTTCCCTCTTGCTTGTTACAAACATATGCACAATGCCCTGTACCACAGTGTGGCGATGGGCATAAAATCGGACGAGAGAACGAAACTACAGCTATATCTAAATCTGAACCGAATTCCTATAAAATTTTGCATACATCAGTCGGGAACTAATTCAGTAGTCTGTGCAAAATGTTGCTTCAATCGGATCAATATTGGGAGTTTGGTGTACTATTTACTTTAAATCGGACGAAACTATATATGGGAACTATATCTAAATCTGATCCGATTTCAACAAAACTTCTCATTCATTCGGAACTACATATCAATAGGGTTCGTCCTTGGGCCATCGCAGACATCAGTCTGGACCTAAATCAGTACTCTGTGGACAAATTTGTCCCAATCGGACAAATATTGGGAGTTTGGTGTATCATTCACCGAAAATCGGACGAAATTATATATGGGAGCTATATACAATTCTGAACCGATTTTAGCAAAACTTCGCAGACATCAGTATGCACAAAGACATAATGCCATTTGCCACAGTGTGGTGAAGGGTATAAAAAGAACCCCAAAATACCGAAAATTGGGGGTTCCTTATATGAGGGTTACCCGAAAAAATTGACCTATATTTATAATTTATAGTGGAGAGATTTGCTACCCAATAAGAACTCGACGTACTAAATTACAGTCAATTCGGTCGAAAAATACGATCAGAACCCCCAAAATACCAAACATTTGGGGGTAGCGTTATATGGGAACTACAAGAAAAACTGGACTTATATTTATAATTTTTAGTGGAGTAATTTGGTACCCAATAAGAACCCAATGTACAAAATTTCAGCGAATTCAGTTATAAAACGAGCTCAAGAACCCCAAAATACCGAAAATTGGGGGTACCCTTATATGGGGTCTATCCGAAAAAATTGACCTATATTTATAATTTATAGTGGAGAGATTTGCTACCTAATAAGAACTCGACGTACTAAATTACAGTCAATTCGGTCGAAAAATACGATCAGAACCCCCAAAATACCAAAAATTTGGGGGTACCGTTATATGGGGACTACCAGAAAAACTGGACTTATATTTATAATTTTTAGTGGAGTAATTTGGTACCCAATAAGAACCCAATGTACAAAATTTCAGCGAATTCAGTTATAAAACGAGCTCAAGAACCCCTAAATACCGAAAATTGGGGGTACCCTTATATGGGGTCTATCCGAAAAATTGACCTATATTTATAATTTATAGTGGAGAGATTTGCTACCTAATAAGAACTCGACGTACTAAATTACAGTCAATTCGGTCGAAAAATACGATCAGAACCCCCAAAATACCAAAAATTTGGGGGTACCGTTATATGGGGACTACCAGAAAAACTGGACTTATATTTATAATTTTTAGTGGAGTAATTTGGTACCCAATAAGAACCCAATGTACAAAATTTCAGCGAATTCAGTTAAAAACGCGCTCAATAACCTCAAAATACCGAAAATTGGGGGGTACCCTTATATGGGAGCTATGCCTAAACGTGGACCGATTTTCTCCAATTTCAATAGGGTTCGTCCTTGGGCCAATTAAGTGACCTGTGCCAAATTTCATCCAAATCGGATCATAAATGCGACCTGTACTTTGTTAACAAAAATACATGGACGGACGGACGGACAGACGGACATGCATAAACCGACTCAGAAAGTGATTCTATGCATATTCTCAAAAGGAACCATGGGTCTATCTCGATTTTTTTGGCCTGTTACAAACATATGCACAAAGACATAATACCCTGTACCACAGTGTGGTGAAGGGTATAAAAAGGGGGTTATATGGGGACTACCCCAAAATGGGGGCGAATATTAATAATTTTTGGTAGGGAGATTTGGTACCATACACGACTACAAAATACCAATTTGCAACAAATTCGGTTGAAAACGCGCTCAAGAACCCAAAAATACCGAAAATTGGGGGTACCCTTATATGGGGGCTATCCGAAAAATGGACCTATATTCAGAATTTTTTGTGGAGAGTTTAGGGACCTATTAAGAACTCAAAATACTAAATTACAGCTAAATTTGCAGAAAAATACGATCAAAATCCCCAAAATACTGAAAATTAGGAGTACCGTTATATGGGGGCTACCAGAAAAAGTGCACCTATATTTATAATTTTTTGTGGAGACACTTAGTACCCAATAAGAACTCAATGTACCAAATTTCAGCGTATTCGGTTGAAAACCACGCTCAAGAACCCCAAAATACCGAAAGTTTGGGGGTAACCTTATATGGGAGCTATGCCTACACGTGGACCGATAAAGCCCATCTTCGAACTTGACCTGCCTGCAGACAAAAGACGACTCTATGCTAAATTTTGGCGATCTATCTCCATTCTTTTAGACGCTAGAGTGATTACAACAGACAGGCGGACATGGCTATATCGTCATAGAATTTTACGCTGATCAAAAATATATATACTTTATAGGGTCGGAGATGATTATTTCGATGAGTTACAAACGGAAAAACAAAATAAATATACCCTCCATACTATGGTGGAGGGTATAAAAAGGGGGTTATATGGGGACTACCCCAAAAAGTGGGCGAATATTAAACATTTTTGGTAGGGAGATTTGTTACCATATGCGACTACAAAATACCAAATTGCAGCAAATTCGATTGAAAAGCGCGCTCAAGAACCCCAAAATACCGAAAATTGCGGGTACCCTTATATGGGGGCTATCCGAAAAAATGGACCTATACTCATAATTTTTTGTGGAGAGATTTGCTACGCAATAAAAACTCAAAGTACTAAATTACAGCCAATTCGGTGAAAAAATGCGGTCAAAACCCCTCCAAAACTGAAAATTGGGAGGTACCGTTATATGGGGGCTACCAGAAAAAGTGGACCTAAAGTTATAATTTTTAGTTGAGAAATTTGGTATCCAAACAGAGCCCATTTTAACAGTTTTCAGCGAATTTGGTTGAAAAACGCGCTCAAGAATCCCAAAATACTGAAAATTTGGGGGTACCATTATATTGGAGGTATGCCTAAACGTGGACCGATATAGCCCATCTTCGAACTTGACCTGCCTGCAGACATAAGACGACTCTATGCAAAATTTTGGCGTTCTATCTCAATTCGTTTAGACGCTAGAGCGATTACAACAGACAGACGGACATGCTTAGATCGTCATAGAATTTTACGCTGATCAAGAATATATATTCTTTATAGAGTCGGAAATGATTATTTCGATGCGATACAAACGGAAAAACAAAACTAATATACCCTCCATACTATGGTGGAGGGTATAAAAATACCGTAAATGGATCCCATTGAAGAGATGGAGGATATGCCTAACAGGGGGTTCTCGAACCTGGCTGTTCTAGTTTTTACTTCGTCTTAGAATTCCATATTTCTAGTTTCTATGGTAGAATGCGACTACATGGGGATAAACCCAAAACGCAGAAAAAATCAGATAAATATTTTAATATAAACCAGTAAGGATCAGGATCTTCAGGATCTTGCTCTTCGTAATCTGTTTCCCTGTTATTGGATCTTCGAGATTTTGAATACTTATAATTTGCTGCGAAGTCTGCCAAGCATATATGCTCTAATTCGTCTGGTCTTTGAACATAATGTTCCAAAATACCAACAGCATAAATATCTGATGAATCTGGTGGCAAATTTTGTAGTTGTTCTCGGGATCTTAAAAGAAATACTCGCTCTTCTGGTCGACCAGTATTTATGTAAACCTCGGCATTACTACTTTCTGAAAGCCGCATCCCTAAACAGCAATATGTTGCCTCTTGAGCTGATATTTCCGTACCAGAGATAAATTTATGTGCAATATGCTGTAGCTTTTGCTTTATAGAACGATTGCCAGCTCTAATTTCTTCAACAGCATCTCGAAGTATTCTGGATACTCCACGATTTGATTTATTAATGTAGTTAATGATATAACTACAGCACGCATAAGGATCTAGGATATATTGAATATCCATGTTTGCTCTGTGCAGTGACAATATTGTTGGATTGTATGCATTGATCATTTTGTCTTCGAACCTTTTTTTAAGAAAATTTTAGGTTTTTTTAACGAAGATCTAAGAGATAATAAATAATTATCGTATGTTAGATTTATATTTTCGTGTGACAAAAAATTTTCAAAATTGTTTAATTGAGAGATTTGTTCAGAATCTAAATTTGCATTTAACATACTTTGAATTCTATCATAGCTCTCTTTTAATTCCTGAATATTTTCACAGTTTTCAGGAAGCGGCAATAAAATTTCTGTTGCTGGTAGTGGCGGATATGGCATACCATAACGACAAATCTTTTCACCACGATATTCTCTAGTACAAGAACGATTGTGGTTGTGACGCTGATAAGCAATATATTCATGTAACTGTTCATCGGATCCATTCATCAGAATGTCTTCTATTGAACA